>NW_015540843.1:426958-458839 GCF_001515605.1 Sinocyclocheilus anshuiensis | reverse complement strand
GCCTCCTCCTAGCAACAATAATTGCAGCCATTTCAAGCGCAAAATCATTTAAGACATGCTTTTTTGGGCATTAAATAATGGCGCAAATGCCAGTAATTTGTCGAGCGCAAACGTTAGTAAAACGCGTTGTGGGATTCATTTGAATACTCTCCTCCCATAAATTTTGCGTCTGAAAGGGAAACTCCTACAAATACATATCCAATAAGGTCAGGCGCAAAAATAACTGTGTCCATGCCTTTTCAGCGCTGATTCGTCACTGAGCGTCGGTACCCGACAGTACGATTTTAACGCCAAAAGACGGTTTGCGCTGGTGCAAGCTGTTAGTAAAACTGGCCCTAAAATGATCTATTTTCAGTTAAATCAACATTATTCCATAATTGCAGTCCATTGAGCTGCACAAAACTACAGGATACAGTTGAATTACTGAAATAAATGAACTTTTCCACGACATTCTAATTTATTGAGATGCACCTGAATGAAAAAAAATCTCCCTTTGTGTTCCACACAGTTGACATAAGGGTGAGTAAATGTATTTAATTTAATTCTATTATTTATGATATTTTATTGGAAAGTGGACTATTATAACTGTTTTTTTTTTTTGCCTTAAAAAAATTAATCTATTTTCAGTTAAATCAACATTATTCCATAACTGCAGTCCATTAAGCTGCAGTTGTAAATTGTACTTAACAAAACTGCAGGATGCTCTACTGTTACACACAGTACTGTGGGTCATAAAGAGTATTTCACCTGGACAAATCAGTTGAGCTACTGATTCAAATTAAAATGGCAGGAGGTTAAGACTTAGATAAATGTCTAATGCCATTTTCATCTGTCATATGATGGCTGTCCACCATTCAAAATGATCCTTTTAAATGTTAAATGTTTCCTATTAAATTAATTGTGTACTTTACAAGCTGTGCTACAATTTATGGAGCTGTCTGTGGTGCTGAAATCACACTTTATCTGCTGTATTTGACTGAACAGACTATGAGAGAGAGAGAGAGAGAGAGAGAGAGATACTAATTCATCAACACAAAGATGTTTGGCAAAATGACCAGGACGACATTTATGCTGATATCACACCAGAAAACTGAGCCAGGGTGACAATATTCTATCCTTGAGGCATTTCAACATTGAGACATTACCTTCAGATGAAAACAGAGATGAGTAAATGAAGTGGCTTAAAACTTTCAAGCTAAACCACTCATGCCTAGAACATTGTAGCAATTGCATAACAACATGCTAAAACATTAAGAACACCATAACAACGATTTGACAACTCTCTCAAAACTATTCGTAATACCCTAACATCGTTTTAGAGAGTACTGCACATGCAAACACCACCCATGCTTGTCTTAGAAAGTATAAAAATCGATTAATTTAGTAAACATTAACCTATTATTAAATTATATGTAAATAAACACTTGCGTTAAATGCTCTACTAATATTCTCACTATAATCCTACAGTGATGATATGAAATGTAATGAACTGCACAGACATTTAGATTCAGTGTAGTAAAAAAATCATTAAAAAAAAAAGCAATTCACACTGCTCAATTATTGACTCTATCCATTTTTATCAGTGTACTTAATTACGAGCTTAGACTGTCCTCTTAGACTGACCAAACATAACATGATTAGCTAGCACACATCAAAAACAGACAGTTGTGACATGTTTGCCATCACGAGGCACTTTCAAGAGCTTAAAGATGATTGCTTTTCTCTTCTAACACTCATCTACATCCCGACATTCGGACAAGCAAACTCAAAACTCACAAGCGATTGAGAACCTAATGTAGTTTGTTTTCTAATATCTCTAGAAGGCAGATTTTGGCTCATCTATAGACCAATATAAGTGTTTTAATTCCTCATATCTGGAATATTCAGGAAATCACGTGATTGTGAAATGATTGATCTGCATCTGCACTGATCCGCAACTTGTGTTATCTGTTGAAATTTGGCTAAGAGACTGTGCAATAAAAATTACACTCCAAAATATGTTTTCTAAAATAACGTAAATGTGATATGTCAGGGAACATCTAAATGAAAATAATTTTTCTATTATTACGTCAAAAATATTTCATATGACTAAATCAACTTGACTACATCAAAAAATGATGATTAAGAGTAACAGGAAATCACGCTTTTTTTTTCCTGTGAAATTTTCTATTGAAACAGGAAGTTGATAGAGGGAGTAGATGACTTCAAAGCTAATACTGTAGATATGGGTGAAAAGCCAAGGGGTCTAAACGCGGGCTCTGCTGCAACAACTTTCACATTTTACTGTGTAATTAATGAAAACAGTATTGCATGAAGAGCTCAGTTCAATGAGAGTGTTTGTAACCTCACAGATGAACATCTTCTTGCAGTCACATATCTAACAACATGCCATTTTGATGTGCTTACGATGTTTTATTGCTATCAAAGTGTTTATTCTTGTCAGTCCTGACCTACACTACCCACTGTAGTTGCAGCTGTCTTATGTATCTAAGCAACCAAAACAAGTATGCAGTACACACACTCACACACTTTCTCGAAGGTTATGTGATATAACCTATAATGGGCATATCTAATCCTGTGTGAAACAGGATATGTCACTCCTCATAGCACAACCTTGTCTGTGATCGCCCCTGCTTCAAACACACACCTATTTTCTGGTTCCTGGCACCTAATACCAACTCATTCCCTTTCTAGCACTTGCATACAGGCTCATACAGTGTTAATAATGGAAATTAACTCACAACTTCAGTGGCTGTTATTTTCTCCGCTATATGTCATCTGACAGCACAACATAAATATGAATACACACTAATTCTATGAATTTTAGATAATGCAATGCATATCCAACAAAGACAGAGAACATGCATGTGAATACTTTTAAACTTTAGTTTTTAGAGTTTAGGTTCTTTCTGACTTGAATAATTCAATAATTCCTACAGTTAATTTAGATGTTATGATATGATGCAAATGTGGGTTAACAGTTTTTACACGGTAAATAAACTTTTTTTTGGTTTATTTTATTTTTTTCAGATTTTTTTGTGTCTATAAGGTTTATATGAGCAATAATGAATACAAATGTATAGGCTAATGTACTGTAATTGTGGTTATTATTGAGTATAACAAACAAAATGTCAAACTCATAAATTAAAAAAAGCACTGAAAGCAAATGAAACAAACAGTGAAGAATTAAAATGGAGACTGACCTTGAAAATGGATCACTGGATCATCTTAAAAGTTCTCCTCTGTTTTCAGTAGATCATCATGGTTCAGTCATTTTTTATATACGATAATTTCTGCTTGAATCCATTTTGCATCAAACTTCAGGAAAACTGTGATGTGATTTAGAGTCGACAAGGCTTTATCGTTGTGAATTCATAAGCAAACACTTCCTTTTCCTTGAAGTGCTCCCTAGATTTCATATGCCATTGAGTTTTCAATTTGAGAGTGAAAAAATATTGCTATAAAATACTGATAGCCATAAACGACGCATTAACAGTATTTTAAACTAACTACAAAAGTGGTGTTGATTGAGACCCTAAAGACCAAACAATTCTTTTACAAAGATATGTACATTTCTTTTTAAGTAGTATGTTTTAAAAGAAAAAATTTTGGCTTTTCACTTGAATCACTGGGCAACAATGAACAACATAAGAGGTTGTGAAAGAGTTAAGGCCTGTCATCCAAGCATCACAGCAGTTCTAAATATTTTACATAGTTGTTTTTTTTTTTTAGCATTGTTTTGTGTGTTTCTGAAAAAGAAATTATAAAAGTAATGCTTAAAAGCTGCTGATGCCCAGGAGATTAACAGATTAAAATGTGCTTTAAAAAAATAACTGCAACTTTCCAGGATTTTAACAGTGTGATGATCCTTGGATCATACAGAATTTGGGTGCATTAACTTAGTGGATATGAATGGCCTAGAAGTTTCTGTTTCTTGGGAGCATTTAATATCCAGTTTATAATGTTGGTCTTCTCAAACATGTTTCTTCCACACTGTGTTCTCCATCTCTTGCGTTTGAGGATTTCTTCAACACACGTTCATCACATGGGCTGGAAAGGCCACCACTATGCTCTTCTCTGAGAGATGCCTACTCCTGGTCAGTCTCCCTGAGATAGAAATAATTTAAGTTGGAAACAATGATGGGCACCGGTCGTGCAATGGGGTACAGATGGGCAAACTAGAGGTCAGTTTCTCGAGTGTCCAAGCAAAACGTATAAAGGGAGCGTTTAATATCCATTCTGCTGTTAGCTTTCATGTTAGTCTTCTCAACTGGAATGTTTGTTTCTTCATTATGCTCTCCATCTTTTGAATTAGAGGTTGATGATTTCCTCAACCCATGAAGTTCATCACATGGGTTTGAAAGGCCACCATTATTAGGCTCTTCTCTGAGAGACGCCTGGTCTTGGTCAGTTTCTCTGTGGTAGAAATAGTTGAAGTTAGACACAATGACAGGCACCGGTAATGCAATGGTCAACACCCCTGCGATGGCACACAGCGAGCCCACAATTTTTCCACCCACAGTCACCGGTCTCATGTCACCATATCCAACTGTTGTCATGGTCACCACAGCCCACCAAAAGGCATCTGGGATGCTGGAGAAGTGAGACTCGGGTTCATCTGCCTCAGCGAAGAAAACAGCACTGGAGAATAATATGACACCAATGAAAAGAAAGAAGATCAAGAGGCCCAGCTCTCGCATGCTGGCTTTTAGAGTCTGGCCCAAGATCTGAAGCCCCTTGGAGTGTCTAGACAGCTTAAATATGCGAAACACCCGAACCAAACGAATGACCCTCAGTATGGCCAGTGACATGGCCTGCTGGCCATTATTGTGCTCCTGGCCCTGCTGCTCCACCAGCTCTGTGCCCAAGGTGATGAAGTAAGGCATGATAGACGTTATGTCAATGATGTTCATGATGGTTTTGGAGAATTCAGACTTACTAGGACAGGCGAAGAAGCGCACAAAGAGCTCAAAAGTGAACCAAATCACGCAGGTGGTTTCAATGATAAAAAACGGGTCGCTAAAGGTGAGCGATGGACGCTCTTGAGTACCATTGATAGCGCGACTAGTCACTGGAAGCTCTCGCTCGTCGCGAAACTCGGGTAAAGTTTCCAGACAGAAAGTTATGATGGAGATGGTTATGACGATGACGGAGACAATAGCTATGACTCGTGCAGGACTAGAGCTTTCAGGGTACTCAAACATGAGCCATACCTGTTTCTGAAACGCATTCTGTGGTAACGGTTTCTCTCCTTCTTTGATAAAGCCCTCATCCTCGCGGAAACGGTCCATTGCTTCTTCTCCCAGCTGATAAAAGCGGATTTCGTCTGCAAACACGTCGATTGACACGTTAACAGGTCGTCGGATTTTCCCGCCGGACTGATAGAAATAAAGAATTCCGTCAAAACTCGGTCTGTTGCGATCAAAGAAATACTCGTTCCTGAGGGGGTCAAAATACTTTATTCTCTTGTCCGGGTCTCCCAGCAAAGTGTCGGGAAACTGGTTCAGAGTGCCCAACTGTGTCTCGAACCTCAGTCCGGCGATATTGATAAGAACTCGTTCGTTGTTCTCATGGTCCATATCCATGTCCAGAATGTTCTCATCAAACAAATGGGGACTGTAATAATCCACCGTATTCTCAGTGGAGCCCATCATTGTGTTGTTCATGTCGTTCATTTTCCATGAGCTCTGTTGTGGACTTCTCGAATATAGTTCTTTGTTGTGGACCAAGCGTGGATAATCCAGGGAGTTTTGGTTTTGGTAGGGTTCTCCATCACTGCCTCCTTCACCCCGCTTGTCAAAGCTCACCAAAGCTATCTCCATTTCCAAGCCATTAAATATTCATTAAGAAAAGACCTGTAGAATTCAAAACGAAAAGCCCCTCGTACATCCACACTCGTTTTCTTTGCCGCTAGATTCGTTTCTTCTGCTGCGGATAAAGAAGTGCACTACAATCCAAACATCCTCCCATCACTCTGGTAAATACATGTGTGCGCGCTGAGCGTTAAGTACTGGAGTGATTCCCAGGCGACTCGGTTCTGTTGAACAGATCCTTTTGAATGAACCGATTCGCAAAGCGTTGGTTTATCAGTCGACTGCAAGGACTTTCTGTGGTGGATGGAGTGGAAACCAAATCATATAGTGATAAACAACGCTGTAAAACTAAATGTATATATAATAAGAAGATGCGAATCCCCGCGTCACACAAATGAACTGAATCATTAAAGCGAACCATTTCACTGAAATTAATTGTGTGTGGCATCTGTGCTAAATTAGCATACATTCACACATGAGTTGACAACATTTCGCCTCGGTCTAAGTTGCATCACCACAGTAAGTTCTTGTGTGTGTTTGAATAGGCTATGTGATTTTCTGATTTTTTATTTTAAGAGAGTAATATTCAACTGAGCACAGATAAAATACAGGGACGATTCATGTAGGTGCATCAATTAAAAACTGATGGTAATTTTTACTTTATTCTCACAGGACCAAGACTTTATTTATTCTCACATGGACCACAGACATTTTTAGTCAAGTAATATGGAATCAGGGCCGGCGCTAGCTATAGGCAGAGCAGGCGATTGCCTAGGGCCTCAGGCTTTGAGGAGCGGCCTCCATAACCGTAACATCCCCTATATGCTAGTCCACCAAGACGGGCAGCAAATTCTAGCCTCATTGTTCATTGGATATAGTTGAATTGTCACTCATCTGCAATTAAACCATTTAATGTTGCCGTTTCAAAGCGGGTCCCGCCTTCTGAATGTTTGCGTAACGAACGCATCCTTCAGGTGCTGCGAACTGTGCGATGCAAGCGGCTAAATAGACATGCAAAGAAGTACAGCTCCTAATGCAGGTGTGTGAGTTGTCGTCATCTATTTTAGAGTGATTGCATGAATTCTACATATAAACTTGTTCTGTCGATCAGCATCATTTCTGGAAAGATCATTGACCGCTTTATTACGAGTTTAAAAAAGCGCCAGCGCCGTTGACGCGCCCAGACGCGACGCTTTGAATTTGCGCGTACAGTGAATGGCATCGCGTCGGGAGCTGACTATCAAAATAGCTACAAAAGTAAAAGGAGATAAGTTTGTATTCAAAGTTAAAAAGCAAACACACTAGAACATTTTTTAATGTTTCAAATAAAGGATCTCATATGTATCTTCTAAATTCTGCTGATGATACTACATTACTGCTTATAATTTCAGTTTCAACTGAACTAGAAACTAGAACTACAAAATAACTTTTTTCTGCTTAGTAGTCTTTCTCTTCCACTTGAGTTGTGTGTGTGTGTGTGTGTGTGTGTGTGTGTTTGTGTGTGTGTAGTATTTAAGATAACAATGCAATACATAATATCATATTATTGATATTAATAATATGACAATATCTGTAGTCAATATTGATTAAATTGGAGGGGGAAATCCTGCCCATACCCAGCTAGGGAAAAAATGATAAAAGCACTTATGTTCATCTACTGAAGTGATATTCTGGAACTGTGAATAAATTGAATAAAACAGCAAAATAATAACAACAACAATAACATCTTCATCAAACAAAAAAGAGATTACCTTAGATAAAGTTTGATTAATATACAGTACCAGTCAAAAGTTTGGACCCATTACTATTTTTAATGTTTTTGAGAGAAATTTCTTCTGCTCATCAAGCCTGCATTTATTTGATCAAAAATACAGAAAAAAACAGTAATATTCAGCAAGGATGTGTTAAATAGATAAAAACTGATAGTAAAGACATATTGTTATAAAAGATTTATATATATATATATATATATATATACTTTTTAAACAATTGCTTAATAATCAACAAATCCTGAAAAAAGTATCACTGGTTATAAAATAAACATTAAGCACTGTTTCTAACATTGATAATAAATCAGCGTATTAGAATGATTTCTGAAGGATCATGTGACACTGAAGACTGGAGTAATGATGCTGAAAATTCTGCTTTGATCATAGAAATATATTTCAAAATATAGTAAAATAGAAAACCATTATTTTAAATTGTAATAATATTTCACAATATTATTGTTTTTTTCTGTATTTTTGATCAAATAAATCCAGGCTTGATGAGCGTAAGAGACTTTATTTAAAAAAAAATAAAAATAGTCCAAACTTTTGTACTGTAAAAAAGTAAAAATATGCAAAATGTAAAAATAAATGTTGTATAAACAAAAAGATTAGGGATCATATTTGTTTCAAGTGCTTTTTATTGGGGGTGGGGGGCCTCCAACATGAATTTTGCCTAGGGCCTCCTAATGTCTAGAACCGGCCCTGTATGGAATTACACACATTTTAAGCCCCACATGAACAAAAAACTTGTTAAGCCTAAATGTGACAATGTACTACCAGCTACCAATTTTATTTTCAAAATCTGGAAGATTTCCTCCCACTAGGATAAAACTATGGCAACAACACTTCTGACTGACTTACTGCTCAAGACACCTGTGAAGCCAGCTTGATGACTCAGGTCATTAACATACGTGTTAGACATAAAACTTTGAAATTCTTCCTCAAACATCTTAACATCTTTGACAAATTAGCAGTCATTACCCATGCAGTTAAATTTAAAACGTAATTAGGCCTAATTTGGACACAATTAAACATGAAAAAGTTATCTTCGATAATTATATTTAGATATAGGCTACAAATGTTACACAGTGCTCAATTCACAATATGTGGTATTTTACTAATATGTTACTTTTTTAAAAACTTTCTTTCATTAACGGTGAGACGGTTACACCACCTAGATTTTTTAATTAAAAAACCAGAAGAGGTCCATTCCTGAAGCCCTAATTTACCTGAATTTACTCTACACACACACACACACACACACACACACACACACGCACACAAACTGTTTTACAAATGCCCTGCACGTCTTGACTTGTCTTCATGGGTTTATACAGCTTTATTTATACTTTTACTATAGCATCCTGGCTATAAAGTACCTGTATGTGAATCTGTATATTGCTTTTGGATGATTTTGGTCATTTTAGGTACAACGTTTACACTCTAAAAGTAGAAAATCCAGAGAACACAATCTCTCAGTCACGCTCGGAGAGGCACGTCCCTGTTATCATGAGATTTTTTGAGCTGAGAAGCTGTGTTATCTTATAGAAGTGCCTTATCCCTCAAACAATGCATCATTTGCCCTCTCCATATGCTGAACAATCTGCCTGTGTGGAAACAAAACACAAAGACTGCTGCTTAAATGATAAAGGCTTAAAAAAGGAATGAGCCATTTAAGTGTAAGATGTAAGGAGAGAGATTATGAGTTGAATGAGTCAAGCGGGTAACAGGTGACAGAGAACTGATCCCGGTGGAGTATTAACACTGAATAAGGTGGCTGAAGACCTGCTGCTGCTTCTCTTATTGTGCTGCTTGATCTCCTACAGCTCCTGGCAATCGCTGCATTCTGTGATAAAATATGACTCAGATGACCTAATCTTTATTCACGCTCTAAAATAATCTCTGCAGCTATATAAAACAGTTTAAAAATAAAACTGAAAGCACCTTATTCTCTGTGTGTGTAGTTTGTTTCTCCCATTACTTGTTAAAACAGACATATAAGTGCCGTGACCCCTAAATCAAGGTCAAGCATTCACTTAAAGTTTGAAACACTATCAAACACATATCATTATGTATTTAATATGTAAGTGTGTGTAAAGACTGCAAATGATCAGATCTCTGAATTAGTTTATCAGCAATGTTGGGGAGTAACTAGTTACATGTAATGGAATTATGTAATCTAATGACAAAATAAATGGAACTGTAATCTGTTACACTCTTAAAACAGATGTGTTAAAAACAACAACCTGTGTTATATCTTATCACACCTGTGTGTCTAGTTAAGGACAACACATTCTGTGTTAATTTTAACTCAACCAGTGTGTTAATCTTCTTAACACAGGTTGATATTCTTCAAATATTTAAATAATGCACCTTTAAGAATAGCACATCTATGATACAAATTGTGTGATTTATGACACATTAGTGTGTTAAAAAAAAACAGATGTGTTAAAAACAACACCACCTGTGTTATATCTTAAGGTCAAGTTAAGGACAACACATTTTGTGTTAATTACATTTTAACACAACCAGTGTGTTATTCTTCTTCAAATATTTAACACACTAATGTGTCATAAATCACACAATATTTGTCATAGATGTGCTATTCTTAACCAGTTAAAATGAATGCAATACAAAAAAAAATCTATTTAAAAAAAAATATATATATTTATTAAAACTTGACTGCTACATTTATATTCACATGTCATTTGAATACTGATTAAGCATAGTATTAACATGAATAATACAAAAAGTAGTTCACAAGCACTGTTAGAATGAACAACATCTACCCCACTAGAAATGTAATGTTCCCAGAACGTTCTCAGAACGTCAGTGACGTTCCCAGAACGTTTCCCAAGATGGTCATGATGAGGAGCTCTTTAAAGGGTTGGGGGACGTTTTTTGGAGGACCTTCAGGAATTAACACTGCTCAGAGTGTATTTGGTCCCACAATACAGTGTGTTAAAGTAACACTGAAGCAGAGTTGAACTTAATGAGAATGTTAACAAACAGAATTACTGAAGGAAAGAGAAACAGAAAAAAAAGAGAGAGAGACGAACAGAAACACAACTACAACTGACTTAGTCACAGCCTTAGAGGAAATCAACTGAAATAAAACACATTAAATCTCTCAAGATCTGAGCAGAGGAGGATTAAACCACTCCACAAACAGCATCACCAGCTTCACTTATTACTAACCAGTTTGACTAAAAAAGTGATTTAGAACGGAGGTTTAGATGTTGAATTGTTGTTTGAATTTACCAAGGCGATCAGTGTTTGCTTTAGTTGGGTTCTTGACCCTTTACTTTATTACATTCGTTTTTCTCTGGCTGCTGTAAATCTGTGTTTGCAAAACACATTTATTACGACAAAAAAAGTCATGAAAAGTCATGATCAAGAAAACATGATCAGTTGGTTTTGGCTGATCAGGGATTAAAATTAACGTTTTAATCAGATAATTTGATAGATTAAAAAACAAAACACTTTGCACAAAACATTTTGAACACCTGTGCAAACATTCATCAAGAATCAGAATATCAATCTCATGGTGACAATAAATAAAACGCTCCATGCTGCAGTGCATTCTGGGTGCACCAATCAAAACTCATCCATGGCTCCCAGAATGCATTGCAACATGAATAAAGTATGCGCCTGAACTGTCTTAGTATTTTCTTTTATTCTTACTATTTGCTTTAATTTTTGCTATTTTTGTTGTGACTTTTTAGTAGCTTGCTTTGTGATGTTCAAAGATGTTTATCTGAATATTTTGTTGATTGTCACCATTGTCGAGATTCATATGCCGATTCTTCATGTCTATGTGTGCCATAAACAAAAACTTATTGAGCACAATTGTTTAAATTGTTCAAACACTGTTAAAATTCACTCTGCAGAAACAAATGGCTTCTATATTCAACAGTGTAAAATGTAACCCAAGCCACTACATGATGATTGTTTCCAGCATCATATTTTCTCCAAAGTTTTTTTGCTATATTAATGTGCTTTGTAAACACAGAATTACAGCGACAAAAGATAATGTTGTAAATTTAAGGGTCAAGAGCCCAACTAAAGCAAACACTGACCACAATGATGGTGATGGTGATGTTTTGTGAAATGAAACTAATGAATTTTTTTTTTTTGAGGAGGCACTGCCATTCTGCCCCCAAATATATTTACACAGCAAAAAGCTTTAGTCTTCTGTTTCTTTAGCTTCCTTTAGGCATTCTGAATGAGCGGTAAGTCAACAGAGGTTTAAAGAAGCTCTTTTTCTTGTTTCAGCGGGAGCTGAGAGTGCAGCAGATGCCGAGGGCTGAAGTCCGAATGCATGACTTTTGTGAGGGACTCTAAGCTGCACACGTGACACAGCTCTTCTCGTCACGAGAGTGCGCCCGGAGCAATAATGTCAGTCTTCAGTGAAATGCAAATGCAAATAGACGCAAGCTCTGGACATGATGGAGAGATGACTACAGCTTGGATGATGGCTGCTTCCTATTTATGTACGTCCTATTTAAAAGCGTCCAGTGCATTTGATGACAGTGATGGCTGTATGTATATTTATCTACTCATCCAGCTTCATCTTGAGAGAATCTGCATGCTCTTGACTCATATAAAGGTTTTGTCCGCAGGCCTGTGCTAATATAAAAGCACACAACAGCAGCTAATGTGTCAATTGGCCTCTAGCCGCATTACACTTTCATGCACTAGATACAATTTTCTTATTGCATGCATCTTTTTCACCAACCCCAAACACCATAACTACACTATTAAAATATTATTTGAATTCATTTTACTGAAAAATGTTGCAAAGATGCTACAGTAAAAAGGCGTTGACTGGTTAATAAGTTATCTTATACGTAGTATATACTAAAAAAGTTTTTAAAAATAAATATGTAATTGTAAAAAGCATATTTTACTTATGAAAGTATGTTTACACCTCTGACTAAAAAAGATAATTGTGAGAAACTTTAAAATACCCTTGAGAATACAATACAATATTTATTTATAATGTGCAAAAAACAACGAGGTTGGCCAAAGTGCTGTACAAAAATAGAATTACAAGAAAAACTGAAATACGGTTTCTTGTATGAGATCATTGTTGGTTTAATCATTGCATTTCGATGATTAGACCAGTGTGCAAGGAATATTGAAGGCCAGAGAGTATGTATTTAAAGCAGGTTTAAAAACAGAAATAAAAGACAAACAACGTTTGATATTTTTTGTGAAACCGTAATTTCATTATATTTTTATTTTTATGTATTATTTTTTTTTATGCTGAAGTGGAATCGGGCTTTCATATTTTATTATGATTTACAGTAAACAACAAATTTTTGAAGAAGAAAAAAAAATTGCATCAAGCTGAATTTGTTGTTCCTGTTTATGACACTGCCAACACCAAGTTTGTGTGGTTGTATATAAGTATGTCTTAAATTCAGTGTGTGTCACTTTTGATCTGTCAAAATATAGTGGTTAAATTCCAAAAATAAAAATGATAAAAAAAAATTTAAAACAAACATATTAACATAATTATTCATTTTGACAGGATATGCTTTTTATTATTATTTTAGATTTTTTCCACATCTAATTCAATTTTTTGTGTGTTATTTACATCAAATTTCATATTTTCATATTGCATTTATTGTTAAACAGAGAGAGTGTGTGTGTGTGTGTGTGTGTGTGTGTGTGTGTATTTGTACATGCTGAGTAACCGTCTGTGTGTATTTGTGTCTGCACAGGGACAAATGCCACTATGCCAAATTCATACAGTATGCAGTGTCTTGTGCTTACACAGAGCTCTTGGGAGATTTTGTTGCGAGGAACGAGGGAAATGGTAACCATAACAACAGGTAACCACTAACAACCAGCGTTCATCATGTTGAGCACCCTGGTGAGCATCTCTAATTGCAGTGGAAGAATTCAGTTGTTCAGATCAGCAGGCTGGAGATGGTGATATCCATGAGAGCAAGAGCACAGCTCTCTTCCAGTTTATGAGACAAAACCAAACATGCCCTACAGGTTTGTTTGCCATTAGATTGTTAAAAAATAACAGCTTGACTGATGTGATCACTACATACATAGCAAATCTCAACTGCCTGGTTATTTTTTATTTTGTTCAAAAATACATTCCACATAGGCAGAACCAATCATTGCAATACAGTAACATATCATTTGCCATAATGGGTGCAGAATGTATTCATAAGAGGTCTTTGTACCATTAAAACATCCTGCAAGTTTCATAGCTTAAAATGTCCTCCTCATTATAAACAAAGCATTTATTTAATCAAGCTCCAAAATGGCTCATTTTGGATCTGAGGTGCAAGATGACGTCACCTGGGCACAAACATTTGCATAAACACTGCCTCCAGAGCACGACATTGAAGAACTGTCGTCTTCTCACCATAGGCCCCGCCCACCGGCGTTCAATCACTTAACGGCTGACACTTGATCACGCGAGTGTCGCATTGCGTCAAAAGCAAATAGAAATTACAATCACTGCCGCTATCTTGTCTACACTGGATAAAATATACAGATGCGTGTTCACTTTCTGACAGTCCACGCGCTTGAGTCGTTCAATAGGACAAATGGAGTGAAAGAACATTCACTTTGAAGTGTTTGGTTTAAAAAGCTCGTTCGCGTCTTTGTACGGATATCAGAAGCATCCCAGCATTTACTTTTAATGGCATCCTGGATCGTGTTCGGAGTATTTTGTTTTGTAAACGAGGCACAGTGTCATGGAGAGTTCACAAAGAAACATTTAGCGAGGGGGCGTTCATACTGTTTCCTATGCAATGACGTTAGCCAATCATAACAGTGGCTGATTACTGACAAGCCTCAAAGGACCCGCCCCTTAAAACAGGTCGTTTTAGACAGAGGGTGAGAATGAGGGTTGAAAATAATCATTTCTCCACATATTTATTTTTTGTGTGCAAAAAAAAACTTTACCATTGTAAGTAAACCTAAAGGAACATATTTAAATAATAATAAAAATAAAAAATCCATGTCAAGACCGCTTTAAATAATACAATGAAGTCTTTTATCTCAAAAAACGGAAATAAGTTTCCTCATGGCACGAGTCCTTTAAAACACTAGGCTATTATCTGAAGCCATTTCAGTGCACTGAGTCAAGACAGAAGTCGGAAAGAAAAAAGTCTTGAAGTACCTGCAGGGAACAGAAGAGCGGATGACTAACACTGACCATCATGCACTCAGAGCAAACAGAGAGAGCCCGTGGCATCTGTGCACTGAGCGAGAGAGTTAGCCGGTGAGGGCTGGTCTGAGTGCACTGCTATGAAGGTAAAGCGTCCTGACAGCAGATCTGATCTGATGTAAGGGCATATACCAACAAAACACAGCATCATTCTTAATACTCACAACACAAAATATGTTCAAAAATAATTTCTAACTATACAGTATCTCTATAGTATCATCGTAACCTTTTGTTCTTAACTGGTTGCATACTTTTTTTTGCCACACTCTAATGTAAAACGTCTGGTGATGCTGATATGAAACAAACCTTGAAAAGACATATCTTTTTAATTTGTTTTAAATTAATTCTTATTTTCTTTTAATATATTGTACACTCTAATAAATGATGAATATTATTACTATTATTATTATTATTATTATTAATTGTTTTAATATATAATATTTGTTGATTTATTTTATGCTTTCATCCTGATTTGTTCCGGTTTGATGCCGAGGGGTTTTATGGTATGTCTCATGTGAGCATTACATAAAGCATCAATAATAGGAGTTCTTTTGAAGAGTCAGATGGCAGCTGCTGTCATCGCTGGGCATCCTGCCTGTTCCTGCTGCTCATGAAGGGGTTAAACCCTCCTGTGCATCACAGACGGTTGAATCATCCCTTCATCATGTCAGGGGAAGGGAAATGTCTTTATCTTGCTCTAAACAAGACTAAAGTCTGTCTGCTGCACCTCTTGAAGCAGTAAATAAAGTGGCCACTCATGCACAGCATGTGCATACCTGCTGAAATGCCTTTTACATCCAACATGAATAAAAACTGACTCAAGCTATTTTGGTCAAAAAGTATTTTGATGGATTGATTAGTGCAAGTTATTCCAATCTTTTATCCAAATGCTCCACCTCTAAAAAAAAGACATTCCTTTTCTGATGATGTCTAATTGACTGTGTGGGCTGGGGAAAATGAGAACCAATATAACTATAGTATAACATTTACAACTCAATCAAATCACAGATTGTGAAATGGCATTCACATTATATTTAACCTTAGTAATGTCACATATTTTGGTGATGGGCTAATGATTTTGAAATACTGATATTTCCAATGCTGACTGTCTGAATTGAAACAATTCTGAAGTGAGACATTTCACACCACTTAAATAATGAGATTCATTACTGTAGATTTTTGAGGAGTTTGTTAAATTAAAAATGTAGTATGTTTAGTAATAAATAATAAATTAAGGTCTGATTATTTGCGGTGTATTTCATGTTATTAGTGTTCAAATATAATATTAAAATTGTAAAATTATTTATTTTATCTTTAAAAATAAACAAAATTTATTTTTTTTAATAATCAGCATATAGTTGATAGTACTTCAAATCAGATTAAAAAGAAAATAAGTAATACTTTTTATCCCCATTATCTTTCCAAGTAAAACCCATCAGGATCTGACTGGATTGAACAAAGTGAGGTGTGATGTTATTATTAGTTACATTATTTAGTCTTGTTTACATTAGCAGTTAAAGGTGTTTCATAAATGGAGAAAGTTATATTTGGTGAAAAAATATAGAAATAAACATATTTCCTTGACTTTAGAACACTGATTGGAAAGTTCTTGTAGAATTCCTGGTCTTATTATGAATGATTCGCCAATGCATGTTATAAAGAATAAAAAGGTTTTTCATAATCTTTTCTAACACTTACAGTTTAGGTTGTACAGGCTATTTGATCAAATTAACCATTCTGTCAATTCCAGATAAATAGAACATTCCACTGTTCCTGTTCCCTCAGAAACAAGTCACATTACAGAAGTAAAATGGGTTTGCGAACACCATCTAACGTTAACTTTAAAGACTACGTTGCCCCAGTGAAGAGAAGAAACACAGAGAAAGAGAGAAAAACAGGGAATAAAAGAGAAAGAGAGGGGGAGGGTTGTGTCAAGGGATTTTAATTGACAGCTTTACAAATCCCCTAGATAGACAGCTTTCCCCTCAGATTAGGAATTAAGAGGAGTGACAGGAGGAAATCATAGCCAGAGCATTCCTGCACGCGGATGTCCTTTCCTGTCTTTCTCTTCCTGAACATGTGAAAGAGTGTGTGTTTTCTGCAGATAACACTGTCTGATCATCGCTTTTCAATCTACTGGGATTTGCAGAGATGTCCTCATTGCACATGCAGCCGACTAAATTATGAGCAAATACTGTGTCATGCTGGATGGATTCTGACATGAACATTGGCAGATATTTCAAATGACCTTACTGCAAACAATCAAAATCTTCTTAAAACCACATGCAATATTAAGCCTTATTTCCAGAGAATGTATCTGGAACTAGGCATAGATCTAATGTATTCACTTAAATTAAACAGTAAATCTTGATTTAATGATGTTTTGATTTTGATTTTTCATCATCATTGAAAAACTAAATGCTTTTTTTGCAATTGCAAAAACTCATCATATGAGTTTTACTATGTGTGTCACAGTAAATATATTGTACCATTTGTGTATGATAAATATGGGCTGCACTGTAAAAAATGATTGTGATTTTAACAGTAAAAGACTGTAAAAATGCTACAGTAAAAACCTGTTAACTGGTTAACTGTAAGTTTCCATACTATATTCGGTGAATAAATGTATTCTTAGTTTTTTCTTATCAGTTGTGTACATTAGGGTTTAATCTTACATCTAATGTTGTTAAATTAATGTTTATTGCATTATTTCAGTATCATGTGTGTCACCATGATGGTGTTTAGTGTTTGTGTGAATGACACTGTGCACCTTCTATATATAAGTACTGCCCTCCTCAGCGCTTAGAAAAGCTGTTTATGATGAGCTTTGGTTCATCATGTGACTTTCTCATCACCACCAGTTTTTGGTGGTTATCAATGGTTCAAAACAGATACTAGTACTTCAATATGTTGGTTTATTAACATTACATCAGTTAATGAAATACGGGATTTGATTGTGAATTTAAGTTAAGTCTGTAAAACCTAAAATGTTGCTACCATATTTTTTACGGTGAAGTTCTGGCAATTTTACCGTATTTTACCGTAAATGTCACCGGTTTTTTTTACAGTGTGTGGTTGGTTGCAGATGTCAGTCCCCTCTGAGACTGACGTAAAAACTGATGCGAGAGCCATAAAGTCTTCCCACAGAGAGTTCAGGACAGAACTCAAGAGGATGCCCTGCTCTAGGGACTCTCTTATGTTTACAGAGACTGAGAATGATACAGCACAATGTCCCAGAACAACCCCTTCCAATGAGCAAAGGCTATATATTTGTCTGTCAAGATAATCAGACAAAAGTAAAAGAGAGAGAGAACAGACAAAAGTAAAAGAGAGAGAGAATAGACACCTACATTAAGGAATTTCTGGAATGTCAGACGCAAAGACCATTTCATATAAAAAATATAGCAGTAGATTTTATGCTAGCATCAGTTTCGCTTATTCCTCGGACATCATTTAAATGTTGGTAACAGTTCACATGTGCAGCGTGGGAGAGGCATGAAACATCTAGCCCATCTTCTGACGCTCCATTTGGCCATGCTTGTGTTCCATATCCAGAAATGCCACTCTGGAACGCTGTAAACAAACAGGCAGAAAGACAGAGTGCACATCACATTAGAACACCTCCAGAAAGAATGACAAATACATGTTGTATTCGTCATTCATTCTGGTGAACTTATAATGCAGTGTTGTTGACGACTACTAACTTTCAGTGTGTGTTGAAGGTCACTGAGTCATCGGTGTCCCAATATTTAGTTAAAGGCTCTCAGTCGCCAAATTAGCGTTAACGATACATTATTCATGTCATAAAAGAAAAATTGTAAAAGGAATGGTTTTATTAGTTAGCATAGACTGTTAGATGATGTATAACTACATCATTATGTAGCATAACTGCATCTTTCTGTGAGAAAAAAAAGCCTTAGCAGTCATTCAGAAGTAGCCGTGCAATGCTATAATGAATTAGAAACTCTTGAAAAAAAATGAAATAACCTTTTTCTTTGTCTGCTGTCTTCACAGCTCATCATAGTCACACTTACAGCGCTGTATGAGCAATCCATGAAAATGCCTTTGAGATGAATGGGATTGTAACTGTGAGCAGTAAGAATCAAACACATTCATAACAGGACAACAGGACTAGAAAATACACACAAATACTGAGCGACCCCTACTGACCAGTAGGGGAATATACTCGGTAACTGGAGGTCACTTAAATGTACTTGAAACACTGTAAACCCAATTGTCTCTACCTGAATAATTAAGTGATCTTGACTAAACATTACTTAAAATTGTTAATTTTGGGCCCATAAATCAAAACCTAAATTAGTTTAATTTATTTTCCTACAAAATATGTATTGTAAACTTAAGATTTCAAGTGTTGTTAATTCAAAATCCTAATTTATTAAAACAGCTTTGCAAGCAGTTCTGTCTGGCAACAAGAGAACTAATGCACTGATTGGTAGATAATTACGGGTCTCTCCCCTTATTTTGTTGTAAAAAAGTCAAAAGTCAAATGACTTGCAGCAACAGAACATTAAACAGATCTTTCAGCATCTTCACTTATTACTAACCAGTTTGACTTTATTTCATACAAAATTTCTTGTTGAGAATTACAGAGGTTAAGATGTTAATGTTTTATTGAAAATATAAAGTGTGATGTCACCGTGATAGATCAGTGGTCAAGGGTTCTTGACCCTTGATTTCTTAAGCATTGACCTTTCGCTGACTGCTCTAACTTTGTGTTTCTAAAGCACATTCCTTTAAAGCAACAAATACAAGAAAAAATCTGATGAGATTACATTGGCTACTTATTGCTGATGATGTAGAAGCCTGATTCAAATGTCATTAACAGGTTAAGCTACGTTATTTGATAATTTGACATTGTTTACTGAAGTTTTGTGATTTCAATGACATCAAGTCATAAAGAAAAATTTTAAGCTGTTTTTTTTTTTAAGATGCACAGAAACATAAAGAATCAGCATATGAATCTCAACAATGGTGACATTCATCAAAAAGCTTTTTTTAGTAGCTTGTTTTGTGACGTTTAGTTGTGATGTGTTTATGATCTGAATATTTTGTCCACATTGTTGAGAATCATTTGCTTATTCTTGATGTCTGTGTATATCTGAATGATCCTGTCAAAACATTTTCTGCATAAATTAATTACTAAATAACTAAAGATCAGAAATAGAATGAGACTGAGAATTAGAATGTTTAATGTTTTGTTGGAGTTTAAAGTGTTTCTGATGCTGCATGTTAAAGACAATAACTGTTTAGTCATTATTATATATTTATTTAGTTTTTCTGTTAAAGTGTTCAATGACAATTTACATATAAGTTTTTTTTTGCACTTTATTTGAATTCGAATATTTTACTTAAATTTAAAGTTTTTGTTTGGCAGCCGTCGCTGCCAGACATTTGACCATTATTGGGCGTTGTCAAGTCAAGTCACCTTTAGCGCTTCTAGCGCTTTTAACAATACAGATTGTGTCAAAGCAACTGTACAGCATTAATTAGGAAAATAGTGTGTCAATAATGCAAAATGACAATAGTAAACACTCAATTTTCAGTTAAAGGCAGTTCGTCATTGAATTCAGTGATGTCATCATCCAGCTCAGTTCAGTTTAAATAGTATCTGTGCAATCAAGTCGACGATATCGCTGAAAAATAAGTGTCCCCAACTAAGCAAGCCAGAGGCGACAGCGGCAAGGAACCAAAACTCCATCGGTGTAACCCGCGCCTTCACGGGGCTTATTGCTTTTATAAAACGGTTATTCCATATACGTCGTAAGGTTTCACAAAATAAAACAGAGCAAATAAAGTGTAATGATATTACAGTAAGTACCATATATAAACAACAAATCAAGTGAACTTACAAATTTATGTAGCATGTATAAGAGCACTAAGTGGAGTGCAGGGATTAAAGTTCTCCGTCGCTACGACGGATTTCCTTTAATTGCAGCGAGTCTACGACGGATTTCCATCAATTGGAAAAAATGAAGGGAAAAGAAACATGTAGCGCATTGTTGTTGTTGTTGTTCTGCGGCCCACCAAAAATCATCCCGGCCACGGCTGCAGCTTCTCAGTAACAACATAGTGATGCCGCTCGCATAATTCACAGTCGGGTTATTAGCAGAGAACACAGAGCATAACTTGAATTTCGGCACGGGATTGCGGCTATTAATAACAATTCTACTCATTCCCGCAGATTCCATGCTTATAACATGATGACAGATGACGGAACGTATCATTTGCATGTGCTTTTTTGAACGAATCTAGTGAGTCAGTGATTCATGATTACCCATTCATAAAGACAGTCACTTGCTTCATTCCTGAATGAATCAGCCGTTCGAACGAATCAGTTGAATGAATGATTCAGTGATAAAATTAGTGACTTGCCGCTACCTGCTGGCGAACTTAGTTTCATTTTTAGCGTATAATTTCAGTTATTTAAATCATTTAATATTTCTGTGTTCAAAATTTTATATTTAAAACATTAATCTCCACATGAATGTATGAATTTAATTGCACTCGTGCCACCTCTGAGCCTCATTAAACGTCTGAAAATGTTCTTCTGTGCCACATCTGTAGTACAAATTAATTTTTTATTAATACTAATTTCATATGATTGGTAACTTATTTGTCTTATTCTACTTCTTATTATATTGTTTTAAATCAAATTTTAAAAAAGTTTATAAACATACATTTCTTTAATTTGACACAGATGAAAATTATTCCATTACAAAGGTAAAAAGAAAATATCCCTGTAAGTCACTTTAAGGACAAAAAGAAAAGTAAGCATAGAGCCATGTGTAACAGTATATTAGATCCGTGCATGAGATCTTAAAGAGACAGCAGCCTAAATAAACCTCCTGCTGCATTTCATTATACAGTGAAGACTAACCAGTGTTATTTTACAGTTGAATAATAGTTTAAAAATTTGTAAAAGTAACTAGTAAAACTAGTAAATATCATAGGAATCACTGCATACATTTAATAAAATTAGAAAAATGCCATTACAAAGGTAAAAAGAAAATGCCACTGTAAATCACTTTGAGTCAAACGTCACCTCATATTAGGAAGGCTAATTTTTGATCAGAATGTTTTATTATTGATCAGAAGGTGCTCCTAAATTTGTTAAATTAGGAGGACAAGCGCTCCTAATTACAAGAAAAAACTGCTCTTAAACTGGGTGTGTGAAAGGTATGGCTGTGGAATGGGGTTTGGCTGAGGAAAAATTTTCAGTTTTTTTTTTTTGCTTTAACCCCTGGGAGTGAGCTTAAACATGCAAGTTTTCGGACAGCCACTCAAGTCATTTGAGGGAATGAGTTTACTTAATCTTTGTATAGTTGTATAGACCACTCTGTTGCTTTCATATTAAAGCAAAGTTCTTTGACTCATACTTTGCTTCTTTTTCCATTGTTAATTTTTTTTTTTTAAAACAGCTAGTTAAAAACACACACACACACACACACACACACACACACACACACACACACACACACAGGGTCTGTAGCAACTTCAGAATCTTATATACAGTATATGTCAGTTTTCATGAATCATTTCTTGTCTCTATATATCCATAATTAAATCTACAATTATCTTTCCATTGGTCTTGTTTATTACTTTTTTTTTTCAATAATATATGTCAGTTTTGGCACAAGATGGCATCATTGCACATGGATATACAACTACAGAACACAGGGCATGTGAATTGAAAGTTAAAATCTCTGATTTAGCATAATCACACCAAGAACCCTGTGCCAAAACATGTGTACAATGATCTAAGGAAATTCATAATAATAATAAAGACAACTAAACATCAATGTACATGCAGTGAAAGCTCAAAGTGTGGGTGCTGCAGTCTCCACCAATGTAACCAGAGCCAATACTCAATACAAAGTCAACCCCCTCCCTCTACTGGCGTCATGTGGTACTGAGAACATTTAGATTTACATTTATTGCATTGACATTTATTGCTATCAGATTTGTTAATTATAATTTGCCATTATTTAAAAAAGTGAACAATGGTCTGAGATACGTTTTCCATGTTTATTCTTAGAAAGGTAATAATCATTGCAAGTTCTGAAAATCTCAAATGTAAAGCTTAAATCTAAAGGAAATAATTTCATATACATTTTGAAGTAACACCAAACTTCTTATTGCATAAAAGGTGCAATAATTAAAAATGTATTGAACAAAATTATGAAAGTGATCAACAGTATGATTACATTAATATTAATTAAATATTAATATTAACTTTTAAAATATTAAAATATTACCTTTTTTATGGAGACTGCCATCTACTATAATTTTACAATTTAACAAAAATTAGAGTAGTTCAAATAGAATTCCCCTATTTCTTAAAAAAGCTATATCCATTGTAACAACACAAACACAAAGTTGGAGCACACTTTATAAATACGTATTTTTAAAAAACACTATTTAATTAAATTGTACATGATCAATTTTATATTTCCAATATAACCACTTTATTTTTGTTAAAAATGTTGCAATTGCAGCCCAGGATACCTCTATGAGGTATGTGGAGAACATGAAGATGTTGTTACACATAAACTCTTTCAAACTCAATAAAATATTTTAAAACAAACTTTTAATATTACTCATATTGTTTTCACCTGACAGAAAACAAATATGGAAACATTTGATCATTTATTGGTATTTAAAGTTTATTTAAACTATTGCTTACTAGTCAATGAAGTGTTATTTGGGGGGCATATGTAGTCAGATGAACTTAACATGATTTACCGAAGTAGGAAATATACCTGAATTAGTGGGGGGGATTTTGAACCCTCACTGTAACTTAATTCATTTCAATCCATTCACCAAAGACAACAGATTCATTAACTGATCCTTTGTAACCAATTCTTGATAGGAATGTTGCTTCAGGAAAAACAAATTGATGATCCAGAAACATGACTTACAGCTGTACATTTTGTTGTGAAGACTTTGTGTGACTTTGGGGAATGCCTTTAAGAAAATCAGATGACAATGTGTTGACATTTTGCATCTAGTAAGTTCTAGATTTCTGTTGCTATATTAGTCATTATTTTCCACTTATGAAGTCTTTTATCTAAGTGCATATGTAAGTCACCCACAGTGAGCTATACTGGTCAATTCTGCATGTAGCATGTCTGCAATATGAGCCTGTCGTTCTGATCAGACTAAACAAGAACATGAGAGAGAAAATGTATTTCATATGAGATCTTAAAGGAATAGTTCACACAAATATCTTCATGTTTCCACACCAGTGTAAAAAAGAAATGAAGAATGTTTTTTCTTGACTTTGTGGTGCTATTTTTGCCCGTCATGTTGTTGTGCCTCTCCGTTCTGTCTTTAGCTGGGATATATGTCATTAATGAGGTGATGACAAAAGAAGTGTCATGCATAGCTAATCTCAGCATTTGCTCATATGACGGGTCTTTACACTCCCAACCACAAGGCCTCACGGTCTAACCTGAGACAGGATCACGCAGTCTCAGTTCTTATAGAGTAAACAAGGGTTATATCAGTCATGGACAGTTGCAGTCGCCCAAAAATCTAAATTGTCATAATTTACTCATCCTCATGTCACCCAAAATCTGTCTGATGTAATTTTGAAGATTCTTTCAACTCTGTTTGTACATACAGTACATTGAAAGTAAATGGAAACCAAGGTCTGAAATTAACAGGGACTTGGGGCAAAATGAAACAAAAATTCACACAAGTAAATGAACAAGCAGTGTAACAATTACTTTTGTTGATTGGAGACTTTTTTTTTTTTTTCAAAATATATTTTTTGTTCTGCAGATGGAAGTCATAAAGGTTTAGAACAACATCGGTGTCAAAGTTTTTATTTTTTGGATAAACTAAACCTTTACATTTTACTAAGACCGGGTGACCACCAGTGCTTTACACTTTACAGTGCAAGAGGAAAAATTGTAAGGAACAGGGAGAGCACAGGAGATGAAAGGTGATGGCAGGAGAGAGAAGGGAACACTGTGACTCATAATGTTTACGGCGGCCTGTGGTTGTCACTGTCTCTGGAGGATTCTAAGCTGTGTGAGAAGCTAATATGCAGCAGAAAAGCTAATCTGCATTTTACCGGAGCTTGCGCAAACTTGCTGCTGTTATGAGCCACTGTGATCTATCTATGCAAAGTTGAAATGTGACCCTGGACCACAAAACCAGTCATAAGGGTCAATTTTTCGAAATTGAGATTTGAGATTGAAATCTGGAATCTGAGGGTGCAAAAAAATCAAAATATTGAGAAAAAAGTTCTTAGCAATGCATATTACTAATCAAAAATTAAGTTTTAATATATTTACAGTAGGAAATTTACAAAATATCTTCATGGAACATGATCTTTACATAATATAATAATGATTTTTGGCATAAAAGAAAAATCAATAATTTTGACCCATACAATGTATTTTTGGCTATTGCTACAAATATACCCCAGCGACTTAAGACTGGTTTTGTGGTCCAGGGTCACAAATGCACGTTTGCTAAATCAGCTTTATCTCAGTAATATAAGTTAGTTAGCTAAAAAAAAAAATGTAATGTGTTTAAAATGTTTATATTTACAACATTTGATGGCCAGATTTTTACTGCATGAACTGCATGAACTACTCTGTTCTATAGTTTACATTTTGTTAAAAACCTATATTAGGATGTTTAATGGCAGGTTTTGTTGGGACAGCTTACTCCACATCTATACAATTCTGTATCCTGTTTACTACCACAACTGGTATTCTGGAATTGAAATTACAGTTGTTGTTGTTGTTTTCAACTGCTTACACACAAAATCTTTACTTGTCACGCAATTTCTGAAACCTGACACTCAAACTGCAGAACCACACACCAAATCTGCAGAACCGCTTTTTTCAAAACACAACACACAATTCTCTATGTAACACACAAAAATCTAACAGGGATTAATATTATGGCAAAGGTGTTTGCAAAGATGTGTTTGTGATATTTTGAATGCAGTGCTTCATTTTGCATTTTGTGTGTGCAATTCCTGGATTTGCAGTTGAAAAAAACTGTAAAAAGTAATTGTCAAATCAGTTCTGAATTTTGGTTCTTCCACACACTGTCACAGTTCCTGTCTCAAAAACATGCTCAACCTTCACCCCATGCGACATTGTGCTTCTTGCTCTGCTCCTGTCTGACAGCAGTAATGTCTGACAGTTTTCTGCCAGCAGCGCTTATCCATCTTTGACTCACACCGATAACTTTAGCATTCCAGACCCTTCTCCTACACACACACACATACGCCATAAAATTTAAACAGCCATTTAGAGGTGTTTGTGTGTGAATGAGATTTCAGGTAGTTTGCTGGCTTATAAGGAGTTTGCTGGAAAGCTCAGTATTGATGCTATGTATGAAAAAAAAAGCTGTGTGTGAACAAAGTCTAAAACACATGTCAAACTTCAGTTGTAGAGGGCCAGTGTCCTGCAGAGTGTAGCTCCAACCAGCTCCAAAACACCTGCCTGGATGTTTATAGCAATCCTCGAGATCTTGATTAGCTGGTTCAGGTGTGTTTGAAGGTGCAGTAAGTGATGCCTGAGAAACGTTGTTGAAGTGGATGGGATCAAGCTCCAAAACACACTTGCAGCCGATCACAAGTAAGGGGTGTGCTCACTCATGCTGAGTAATGGGTTGCCTGTGTTGCATACTGTAGCATGTTTTTGAATTTTGGGGTGGAGCTATCAAGATAGGGGTGTGATCCTTTTGGGAAGGGGCGTGTTTGTTCTAATGATTTCAAATATCAACAGCGTTTCTAAGAAATTGCTTACTGCAACTTTAATTAGGGTTGGAGCTAAACTCAAATTTTGACAATTTTTGCACGCTTGTTTGACCGGCATTCGAAACAGTCAACCTAAGGTACACTGTGAAATTTTTTTTTTTAAACCAAAATCGATAAAATAATCAAATGAAATCAATAAAATGAAGTCAATAATGTTCATAAAGCCCTAAAAATGGAAGTAAAAAACACCAAAATGTACAACATACAACTATTTTCTTACTGTAAATCTTCAGAACTGAAACTTGAGAACTGATGCAGATGACTTAGTAAGAGTGTTGAGATTGATATCCTAATTTTGTTAGTTTGAGCCACTTCTTTTAAATAAACCTGACAAATCATTCACAAATTGATGATCCAGTCTCAATGATCCAGCAGTTCTCAAAATAACTGGAGTTTATTGTTGAATATCGCCTTAAATTCCAGTTCCTTTTACAAAGCTATCGTATGATTTCAAACAATAAACTGTATTTAGATGCTCGTGTGTGTGTGTGTTGACATTTTTTGGATTTACAGTAATGCATCAAACCACATAGTCATCCCAACAACTAAAATCTACTTATCAGAGCTTTCACTTCAAATATAGTGTAAGTTTATGTTTTCTTGTACATTAACATAGAATTGAGTATTTGCATGTTTACATGTGTCTGTAAATGAAGTGTGCTTAAATTTAAAATCCTCTTTTATTCTATTAAACTTCCTTTCATGTACTGTATTGAATCACCATAACATGGAGTCTTCCTCTGTCAATGTGTGTGAGAAGCATAAAAATTAAGTTTTAATATATTTACAGTAGGAAATTTACAAAATATCTTCATGGAACATGATCTTTACATAATATAATAATGATTTTTGGCATAAAAGAAAAATCAATAATTTTGACCCATACAATGTATTTTTGGCTATTGCTACAAATATACCCCAGCGACTTAAGACTGGTTTTGTGGTCCAGGGTCACAAATGCACGTTTGCTAAATCAGCTTTATCTCAGTAATATAAGTTAGTTAGCTAAAAAAAAAAATGTAATGTGTTTAAAATGTTTATATTTACAACATTTGATGGCCAGATTTTTACTGCATGAACTGCATGAACTACTCTGTTCTATAGTTTACATTTTGTTAAAAACCTATATTAGGATGTTTAATGGCAGGTTTTGTTGGGACAGCTTACTCCACATCTATACAATTCTGTATCCTGTTTACTACCACAACTGGTATTCTGGAATTGAAATTACAGTTGTTGTTGTTGTTTTCAACTGCTTACACACAAAATCTTTACTTGTCACGCAATTTCTGAAACCTGACACTCAAACTGCAGAACCACACACCAAATCTGCAGAACCGCTTTTTTCAAAACACAACACACAATTCTCTATGTAACACACAAAAATCTAACAGGGATTAATATTATGGCAAAGGTGTTTGCAAAGATGTGTTTGTGATATTTTGAATGCAGTGCTTCATTTTGCATTTTGTGTGTGCAATTCCTGGATTTGCAGTTGAAAAAAACTGTAAAAAGTAATTGTCAAATCAGTTCTGAATTTTGGTTCTTCCACACACTGTCACAGTTCCTGTCTCAAAAACATGCTCAACCTTCACCCCATGCGACATTGTGCTTCTTGCTCTGCTCCTGTCTGACAGCAGTAATGTCTGACAGTTTTCTGCCAGCAGCGCTTATCCATCTTTGACTCACACCGATAACTTTAGCATTCCAGACCCTTCTCCTACACACACACACATACGCCATAAAATTTAAACAGCCATTTAGAGGTGTTTGTGTGTGAATGAGATTTCAGGTAGTTTGCTGGCTTATAAGGAGTTTGCTGGAAAGCTCAGTATTGATGCTATGTATGAAAAAAAAAGCTGTGTGTGAACAAAGTCTAAAACACATGTCAAACTTCAGTTGTAGAGGGCCAGTGTCCTGCAGAGTGTAGCTCCAACCAGCTCCAAAACACCTGCCTGGATGTTTATAGCAATCCTCGAGATCTTGATTAGCTGGTTCAGGTGTGTTTGAAGGTGCAGTAAGTGATGCCTGAGAAACGTTGTTGAAGTGGATGGGATCAAGCTCCAAAACACACTTGCAGCCGATCACAAGTAAGGGGTGTGCTCACTCATGCTGAGTAATGGGTTGCCTGTGTTGCATACTGTAGCATGTTTTTGAATTTTGGGGTGGAGCTATCAAGATAGGGGTGTGATCCTTTTGGGAAGGGGCGTGTTTGTTCTAATGATTTCAAATATCAACAGCGTTTCTAAGAAATTGCTTACTGCAACTTTAATTAGGGTTGGAGCTAAACTCAAATTTTGACAATTTTTGCACGCTTGTTTGACCGGCATTCGAAACAGTCAACCTAAGGTACACTGTGAAATTTTTTTTTTTAAACCAAAATCGATAAAATAATCAAATGAAATCAATAAAATGAAGTCAATAATGTTCATAAAGCCCTAAAAATGGAAGTAAAAAACACCAAAATGTACAACATACAACTATTTTCTTACTGTAAATCTTCAGAACTGAAACTTGAGAACTGATGCAGATGACTTAGTAAGAGTGTTGAGATTGATATCCTAATTTTGTTAGTTTGAGCCACTTCTTTTAAATAAACCTGACAAATCATTCACAAATTGATGATCCAGTCTCAATGATCCAGCAGTTCTCAAAATAACTGGAGTTTATTGTTGAATATCGCCTTAAATTCCAGTTCCTTTTACAAAGCTATCGTATGATTTCAAACAATAAACTGTATTTAGATGCTCGTGTGTGTGTGTGTTGACATTTTTTGGATTTACAGTAATGCATCAAACCACATAGTCATCCCAACAACTAAAATCTACTTATCAGAGCTTTCACTTCAAATATAGTGTAAGTTTATGTTTTCTTGTACATTAACATAGAATTGAGTATTTGCATGTTTACATGTGTCTGTAAATGAAGTGTGCTTAAATTTAAAATCCTCTTTTATTCTATTAAACTTCCTTTCATGTACTGTATTGAATCACCATAACATGGAGTCTTCCTCTGTCAATGTGTGTGAGAAGCATCTGTAGGCACTTGAGGGCAAACTCAGTTTTAGCTCTCTCCATCTACACTCACTCATTATGTAATGTGCTCTCAATATAGGTCAGGTCTGAGGCAGAGAAAAGCAGAGCTGTTAGCTATTGTTTTTAGCACTATTTGTAATTGTCCAATGTTACCCATGCAATTTGAGAGTGTTGTTTGCCTATGTTCAAAACATGCAGCTTTTGCTTTTTCAGTATAGTGTAGGCCTACATACTGTATATTGTGCAGAGCTGTACAAATGTTCAAAATGATAGCAAGGGGTCAAGGTTTGATTGGTTAGCATGAGCCAATTAGCTTATTATAGATTTTATAATTACATAACTGTGGTGGGAAAACTCCTTTTTGGTATGTATTTTGATGAATACAGTGTATACCACACTGTATATGTTGTAAATATTTTGTTGTATTTAAGTTTTGCCAGTAAACCAACTGCTTCAGAAGCCTCTTAAAACTGCGCACAGTGTCCTTGTTCTGTGATTACTAGTCAAACGTCATTGCTATTTGCTAAAAATGTTGTTCACAATCCTCTAAATAAGTTACATTTGTTTTGAGTTCTCAGTAAGACACTGAACATCAGATAAAGCTCAAAATAGATAGGGACAACTGTAATATTGATTGATTGATTGATTGATTGATTTTTTTTTCAGCTAGTGAGCCAGTTTGAGGGTTACAATAGTATAGTCTAATACATAACTACAGCATAAAGTCTCATGTGTACAGCTTCGTTTGTGAGCACTGGCTCATGTGAGGTCATTTGTGTTGTCTCTATCTAAACACTTTCATCTGGCCTTCCCACCAGGCTAAAGTTACACCAGTAATTTGTATGTCTCATCTCCTCTACCTGCCTTCCACAACCAGCTCAGTTTCACTCCCAGCAGGTCACGCAGAAGTTTGACCTCTGTGTGTGTGGGTACAATGGCAGCGTGACACTGATAAAAAAGATACAAGTCCCTGTCCACTGTCCATATGCAGTGAGTTATTGTATAATTGAATCTGACCTTTATATCAATATGCACAAGGTCATATTAGTTATCAAAATAACTGGTCTAAAAAAAACTGGCAAAACATCTACTGGGAATGTGTGGTTGAGAGCTGTGTGTCTCCTGATGTCTCCTGATTTCTGGTTCCTTTCTGCCTAGCTGTTGAGTAGATTGCGACTGAAGCTCTGTGTAGCTTTGTTTTGAATCTTTATCGCACCATCATTCTTTGCCAATATATATCACCATATATCTAATGTTATCTATCATGTTAATCTGACACCGCTAGCTTTTGATGTAAATTGCTTTCACTAGCACAACATGATAACATTTCGATAACAATACACAGAGACCTAGATATCATACTATAGAGACTGCCTGTTTCCCGAACTAGGAAATAAAAAAAACCTTTGAACCCATTTAAGGTTAATAATTTAGTTGATGTTCAACATTATAAAAAACACATATAATAAGGATAAACAAATGATAAAGCTTGCCTTGATGGATATTAGATCCTTTTCTACAAAAGCACTTTTTGTAAATTATATGATCACAGATCATAACCTAGGTGTGCTCTGTTTGACAGAAACCTGACTAAAACCAGATGATTACTTTACTTTACATCTATCGAAGATCAGTATGTAGTTCCACAAGGCTCAGTACTAGGGCTGTTGCTTTTCACCCTGTACATGCTATCCTTGGGAAATATCTTTAAAAAAAAATATGGTCCTAATTTTCATGGTTATGCTGATGATACTCAGCTCTATAATTCTTCATAGCCTGATGCAACATACCAGTTCACAAAACTAATAGAATGCTTAGTCGATATAAAAAAAATGGATGAAAAGTAATTTCCTACTACTAAATTTTGAAAAACAGAGGTTTTAATTATTGGACCAAAAGCCTCCACACGCAATGACCTTGAATACTCTCTAACACTTGATGTGTTAGATGGCTGCTCTTTCAAGTCTTGGGTGTGCTCTTTGATAGCAATCTTTCTTTTGAAAGCCTTGTTTATAGCATTTGTAAAACGACATTTTGCATCTTAAAAATATGAATTACTGATTTTTATATGTTGGTTGCAAAAGATGCATTTTGTCAGAATACACAGCTACATTTCATGTTCAAATAAATAACTTTAAGATTTCAAGAATAAAGTTTCAATATGAAAATGAAGTAATGTTTGGGGAATAACCATTATAGGCTTTTTACTAAAATAACATAACATTACAGGATTAAAGTATTAAAATTTTAATATATA
>NW_015540843.1:415376-426501 GCF_001515605.1 Sinocyclocheilus anshuiensis | reverse complement strand
TTTTTTTAGATGACTGACTATGCATAGGCAGATTCCTGGGAAGAAAACAAATCTGTCACACCTATGTAACAAGCATGATCATCTGCCTGCCAGCAAGGGGTTGCGCCAACTAATCGACTAGTCGACTTCAATGATCTGCTCATTTTCTGAAAGCGCTCCATAAGACATGTGTGATTATATTACTGGATGCTCGAAATTGAACGGGAGAATGCACGTTTTAAACAGCTTATTGTACAGGGGTGCGTTTCCCAAAAGCATCGTTAGTTAACTATGGTAGTGAGTTCCATTGAAATCTATTGGTAACGATGGAACTTGCGACCATAGTTGCTTTTGGGAAACGCACCCCAGGTAAGTTAATCGCCGTTCTAATCTAATGCCCTGCTGCACTGTAACGTACACACATAGGCTACAGACAGTAGTCACCCGGATCCAGTTGACGTCATCAGCGACTAGTCGACTTCGACTCGACTTTCATCACATAAAAGTCGACTTTAAAAAATCAGAAGTCATTCAACCCCTACTGCCATCATCCAAGAAAAAAACACAACATTCAAAAAGCTTGTAGACTCCAAATGATCCTAAGGTCCATATCTCATCTTCTCCTAAATACAAATTTCATGGACATTTGAGTAGTCTGAGAGGTCAAAAGGTCAGAATACTAAACGCTTTGAGCCTTGCAGGAAAGTTCAATTGCTGTCTGAATGAATATGAATATTTTATTACCTGATGAATCCAAGTGGAAACAGGACACCAGCTTCACACATCTTCACATGACTTAGCTAGCACTGACTATAAAAAAAGTCTTGAATTTTTACACTATTTTACTTTCTCATCAGTCACAGTGAGACATAAAAAAACACATTTTAACATTTTAGATAATGTCGCCCATCAGTAGCTCCAGTGTGATAACATGAACATAGGCCATGGAAAATGAAATCTGATGAGCTATTGAAGGCTATGTGTATCCAAGTGTAGAGGTCTTTTTGGTGGACTTTGTGCTTCTTCATTAACTTTAACTGCGCTTAAAAGCTGTGATGTGTAAAAACACAAGTTTCAATGTTTAATGTAACGTAATTAAAAGTTTTATCTTACAAGGTTGTGACCTAACATGTTCGTTGTCTGGCCCAGATGAGCTCTGATAACAGTATTTGTATACTGTAGGCTGAGACGAGTAGAGCTCCACTGCTTGAATCAAAGCCAGCCCATTGGTTCAATCAATCAATCAATCAATCCACTAGTTGTTGTCAGGTTAGATTAGGTAAGGGGGAGCTTGGAGGACAAAGCCCATTCACAAGGGTTTGGTTTCACAAAGATCTGCTCACTGATTTCCACCCGAACAATGGAGAAATGGAAGAGCTCTCAATAATTGAACAGACTGGTGGCATTACGCAACAGGCCTTACGAGTGGGCTGCCAGAGGGAAGAGTAGTGAAGCGAAAGAGAGGATGACCCAGGGAACGGGCGCCTGGGAACTTGTGGGAAGAAGGTCTGTGGAAAGATTTCAAATTTAAGTGTAAAATGATGCTATATGGATGCATCCTGTCACAAAGGTCATTACGGTGCTTTCTGTAGCACTGTGATTTCACAAGTAAAGCCCTCCATGAATTTGTGCTCCTCCTGCTGTGCTTCCCCATGTGTGAGCATATGTCGACATAAAAGACGTCTTATTTTTAGTCTAATCTACAATAACTTCCAGAATGCCTGTGGTAAAGAGCACAGCAGCTTTTAGTCAGTGCGTTTGCGTTAGGTTGTGCGTCTCTGGCCATATGTGCGCAAACATACACGCTCGTTCTCCCCTGTAGGCGTGCAGGCCCCAGTTTCGTTGTTTTGTGGCTGAATCACTAGCTCTTCACTCCCTCTGCTCTTTTCTGCCTACCTCTCTTTCTTTTTTCACTCTCATTTTTATTCTCTCTCTCTCTCTCACCCCGTCTCTTCAGGTCTGTATATTTTTCCTCCCACGCCAACCTCACATGCACTGAGCTCAAGGCTCTGCCAAACCGTCCTGCTTCTCAAGCCATGTGCATGCATAAACACCTCAATGGAAAATACACACCAGATCGCTGTGTATTAAAGATCAAAATATCTTTAATACACAATGGCTATTAAAGATCAAAATAATAAGTCGACAGTTATTAGTTGTAGTAGTAATTTGCATTTTCCCTTTGCTTATGATGTTTTAATGTAATGAATAACTATATTAAGATATGATAATGCCAAATGTCTAATGGAAGACAGGACTTTACATTATTTTATTTGGATAAGCATATAATAATTTAATCAATATTTGTTGAAAAGTATGTAATCATTATCTAATGAATTAAATATTTTTAAATTATATGTGTGTGTATGTGTGTGTGTGCACATGAGTTGTATGAGCATTGTCTGTTTTAATGTCATTTTTGTGCTATACCAAGCATCACTTGTACAACTCACTGTTCATCATAGATACATTTCTTTAAAGTGTTGTAGCACAGCGTTTTTCAAAAAAAGATGCTTTCAAATGGGCAATTCCACAAATATTGATCAAATATTTTTATGCCATTGTTGATAAACTTTAAAAGCTAACGGTTATGATTAAATTTTTAAGATCAAAGTATCAAGATAGAAAATAACATTAACCTTTTTTGTTTTTTTAACAGTACAGCATGAGACATTCTTAAGTAATCTGTGGAGGGAACTAAGACATCAACTGTGGGGAAAATAAGACAAACTGTCATGTTATCAAATACACTAAGAAGGCAGTAGATTTGAAAATGTCATTTTGACATTCAACTCCAAAAATCCCTGAGACAACATGAGAAATTCATGTAAAGTTCCTTTTCCAGTCTTGTTTTTCCAAGCGGCAACCTTCCGGTCTCTCTGTTGAAACCAACACGGAAGTGACTTAAACTGCAATTCATCGACTGGCCGCTAGAGACTGGCTCCAAGAGGGAGTCAATCCCATAGACAGTCAATCCCAGTTTTACAGCAGAAAAAAAATATGTTTACAGCCTGGTACAAAAAGTGGTTTTGGTCTTTATAGCTAATTTTGCCCTTGATGACAACTGTGAGTGGGGTGAATTTTTTTATAACTCATCCGTTTAAAGTATATTAAGCCTTAAAGTTCTGCATAATTAAGGGCGTGGCCACTTGAGTGACAGGTGGATTGCCGCTGCTGTCACTACTGTCGAGCTAGGTGGGCGTGGTTTCAGCCACCAGCTCCACCCACGTCCCGCCTCTTTGCCCATTTTCGATTATCCGAGAGTGGCGTGTGGTGATGCGCTGCCAAGATGGCGACGGTCTGCTCCGCCCACTTTAGGCTTCAAAAATGCTCTTCAGAAACCTACGGGAGACGTCACGGACACTACGTCCATGTTTTTTTTTTTACAGTCTATGTTTTTTTCTTAGGGTTTGTGGCAAATATTAAATACCAAACTCATTCCTTCATGATTAATATTGCATTGATATTCAATTATATTAAACTTTGTATAATAGCTTTTAAAATTAAATATAAAAAAACATGAGTATTGGCTGATGTGACTAAAGCCTAATAGCTATTTTAATGAAATATTTGTTTGTTTATTTGTTTGCTTTCCGAAGAACAAGACCTTTGAATTGTTGTGACCCCATTTCCAGTTGCATGTGCTTTCATAGGGTGAGCTGTTGAACTGAAATGGAACAGAAATAACAAGTCCTTGGTGAGGCAAGATGAGGATTTTAATTAGATTTATTTATCAATGTGAATCCTTGAAGGTTCTCATTTATTCTAAAGACTGAGTTTAAATGAATTTAGAAAAACATTCTTTAAAAACTGTAAGAAACAAAAATGACTTAAAATGGTCATAGTCATATCATAGAATACACCTTATCAGCCCATGAATAGTCAACACATATTGAAATTATGTCAACCACCAAAAAACAACTGAAATAAGGGTATTAGATCATTTTGATCACAATTAAATTATTTGATTGTTTAATTTAAAAAAAGAAAGAAAAGCTATTCCCAGCATTTGCATGAATCATGTCAGAGCAACGTAAGCCCAGAGCTGCCTGCATGCATAATATCAAAGTGCTTTAGTTTAATTTATGGCATAACACTTATATGATAAGCCCAACATGAAAACCAGGCCCTTTAAAAAACAAAATACAGAAATGTACAGAAATACATTTCAATGCACTCGTTTATATCAAACTCTTTCATCTTCAAAAGAAAAAAAAATGATGCTAACAACATTAGAAGCCCAGATGAAAATACACATGATAATCCCCACACGTGATAATGATTCAGAACCCTGGTTATTAGATGTCTGGTTATTTTACAGATTTTCTGTAACATAATATATTGACAATTTTTTTTAGCATTAAAATTTTTGTTTCCATCTTTATAACATAAATAAATTAACTTTGCAACTAATTTTGGTCCACTGTTTTGTATGGTATTCTATTCAATTCATATAAAAGTGTTTCTCAAACTGAAGACATCTATAGTCATAATAAATAAACATCACTCTGGCATGTATTTCTTTTATACAGAACTATATAAACACATAGTAAAAATATATTTTCTTAAAGATTTTTTTTTTTATCTCAGCTATTTATTTTGCTGGCAAAGCACCACAGTTGTGATGTTTATTATTTAAGTGAATATCATAAATACCCTACAGAACGAATTAAAGGGTTGCAAAACACCTATGCTGGTTAAGATGCTGTCCTGCAAATATACACACATCCTTAACATGGACAAATCAACACAATGTTTTTAGATTCTTTATTTTGCCTTTCGCTCTTTTAGTCATTCTCGTTGCAAAACCTATAAATACATAAATTCTCATTAAAGTGCATTAGGTTTTGATAGACAACATTTACACTCAAATTAAAGGTGTTCCTTTTAGATCTCAACTCACATTGTTACGGATATTAAAAGTAATGGCAGTTTCTACCAGTCACACCCTGATGCAGACCTGTGCGTATTATATAGCACTATTAGCACTTGTGCTTTGCATCACTTATGGACTTTGTAATCATAATTTTATGGACTCTTATTTTGAAATAGAGTGTTTCACCTCTATTGCATACTCATTCACCCACTAAACCCCCTCCCACACTCCCCACATAATTTGACTGGATAATTTGACAGGATATGAAGTTTGCATTCACAAGCATACTATGCATGATCACACTGAGGTAGATCCAAAGAAACCAATGAACAAAACAAAGCCATTGCAAAAGAATACATAAAGACGTTAAAAAACACACTGCATGTCTCACATTTCTTTGTAAAGCAATGCCTGATCCAGCGAGATGAACTTCTATTGTATGTACAAGGATGCTGAGGGACCGTTTCCTGAAATTCAACCCCAGTGGTCCTGGAATATCCCTCGACACATCATGTGTGATTAGATATGCAAATGTTTTACAGTAACTATTGCATGTTGAGACACTCTATGCCAGTTAGAGGACTGAAGGCACTATTAAATTATTCATTTCAAAAATAATTATTAAATATGCAGTTATAATGTATTAAGTATAATATATAATAATTACAATTATTTAATATAGATAAAGAGATCTTATGATTAGTTAAGCTTAGAACTGAATATGTACATTTAAAAAGCTTTAACAAATAAAGTCATACTTTTAAAATGTAATACTGCCTGGAACTGATTTGAAATACTTTGTTTTTAAAGATGTTAAAGAAAGTTGTGCTTTTAGTGGGCAGTGGTTGTAATCCAGTAGAGTTATACTGTCGGCTTGGCTATACGTGATAATGTTCGTATTGATGTCATGTATTAATTAAAGCAGGATACATAGTACCATATCAAACAGACCTCAACATTTCATGAAACATGTCATGATCTGCATAATTAATCAACATTCAGTTTGTATATGGTTTACAATAACCTACAATGAGCAAATAAATAAATGGTCAACATATGGTACAAGAAAGTATTAGTTCTTCATGCTAATCTTATTTTTGCAAAGTCACTGAATAACTGATAATTTTTTGGGATAAGGTGCATTGCAAAATGTAAAGTCATTTACATATGCAAGTACTCTAACCCAAGTACATATAATAGTTATTCTGTCTTTTAATTATTTAATATTTGGTATCCATAGGCAGATTTAGACTACCGTTCTTCAGACAGAATCAAAGCAACTCTCATGGACTTGAGATAAAACATACGCAATGAAATAACACATTATCAGAGGCCTTGTTAAAGCACTCTGAAATATGAATAGAGTACACTATATACAGCCGGGGGCGTCCTATAATGGCCTAGAACGACATTGGAAATCTATACATCTGTGAGACGCTTGCCCTTATTTACACAATTCTGATTCACAACTGTGCAGTTCCCAGTTCGCAGGTTCGCCTCGCGAAAATTATCAATGCTGTTATTGAGGTCGTCGTCAATCTCCATGTATTCTGACTTGCTGACGACAGACGAGCTGCGACGACTGGAGTTAGAATCGGACGCAATGTTCGGATTGCTCACCGTGAGGAGCTGTGCCTGTTCATCACCTTCGGTTTCCCTGTGATAGAAATAGTTAAAGTTGGACACAATCACAGGCACTGGAAGCGCGATCGTTAGCACACCGGCAATGGCACATAGAGAGCCTACTATCTTGCCCCCAATAGTAACGGGGTACATGTCTCCATACCCCACGGTTGTCATCGAAACCACCGCCCACCAAAAGGCGTCTGGGATACTTGTGAAGAAGGAATCTTTTTCCTCAGCCTCAGCGAAAAACACTGCACTGGAAAACAAGATGACGCCGATGAAAAGAAAAAAGATAAGAAGACCCAGCTCACGCATGCTGGCTTTCAAAGTCTGGCCCAAGATCTGAAGCCCCTTGGAGTGTCTGGACAGCTTAAATATCCGAAAAACCCTGACCAAGCGGATAACCCTGAGAATGGCCAGAGATGTGGCCTGCTCTCCTCCACCCTTTGCCTCCTTTCCACCCTCGGGGTCCTCCGCCATCTCTGTTCCGAGCGTTATGAAATATGGAATGATGGACACCACATCGATCGTGTTCATCATGTTTTTGAAGAAGGCAGGTTTACTTGGGCAAGCGAAGAAACGGACAATCAACTCAAAAGAAAACCAGATGATACAGAGTGTCTCCACTACAAAAAACGGATCGGTAAGAATATTTGGTTTGAAGTAGAACGTGCTGTTGCCTTTCACCTGGAGCCGTCCGTGTGGATCCTCCTTCAACTCTGGTAAAGTCTCCAAGCAAAATATCACGATAGAAATGAGAATAACCATGACGGACACTATCGCGATCCCTCTGGCAGGGCCCGAGCTCTCGGGATGCTCAAATAGCAGCCAAATCTGTCTCTGAAACTCGTTCTCCGGCAGGGGACGTTCTTCCTCACGAATAAAGCCCTCATCCTCTCGGAATTTTTCCATAGCTTCTTCTCCAAGCTCATAGAACTTAATTTCCTCTGAGAACATATCCAAAGGTACATTGACGGGTCTTCTTAACCTTCCCCCTGACTGGTAGTAGTAGAGGATCGCATCAAAGCTCGGACGGTTTCTGTCAAAGAAGTACTCGTTCCTTAAAGGGTCAAAGTAGCGCATCCTTTTCTTGGGGTTGCCCAGTAGTGTGTCGGGGAACTGGGCGAGCGTCTTGAGTTGTGTCTCAAAGCGCAGCCCTGAGATGTTGATAACAACTCGCTCGCAGCACTCGGGGGAATACTGTGAGTCCTGTGGATGCCCCTGCAGAGTGGAGGATGTCTCGTCCATATTATCTCCAGCAACCACCACAGTCATCCTGGAGATCAAACTCGCAGTACTGGATGGCAGCGGATGGTCAGGTGGGTTGAGTACGCATCCAACGCCCTGCAGTTTCAATAGTCAACGACCCAACAAGACATCCAGCCTCATGTTCCACCAAACGTCGACCATCTCCATGTCCAGTGGAGCACTGCGCCTACTTTGTGTCCTCACCTAGTCATCCAGAAAATAAGTGGAGTAATGAGATACCTCGGATACCATGAGGGAAAAGAAATATGTCCTACCTACACACACATACAAATCAACAGGGATGCAATAAGACATGCAGTTTCTACTGGAACCAAGGATCCTAATATATATTTTGAATCCTATTGCTTTTGGAATTCACAAACAAAAATTAGGTCTTTGAGAACACAAAGTTCCCAACAGGACTACCACGATTGCCAGTAAGATGAAATCAGATTTTAAACTCCATTGCTACAGTATGTGAATGTCTACAGTGCCTTTGCTCTGTGAATTTCTAGTCCGCTAGCAACATATTCCAGTACATTTGTACCGTTCATGTTAAGACTGAACAATGATCTCAAACAGAGTTCTAAGGGTCAAATAAGAATAAGAGTAAGGGTAAAATTAATTTGAATAGGGCTTGCCTGAAAGCAGTCAGAACATATCCTCTTGTAAGCCAGCTAGTGAATATATGCTCTTAGTATATCTGTTAAAACATAAATGCCACTGACTGAGGTTCTGTTGTATCTTAATTGTGCGGTAAAATTATTATTTGTATGCAATTACATCAATATAAATATAATATATAGTAATATAATTATAAACGTTAAAAAATCAGTATGTTTCTGAGGCACCAACCATTATAATCATTATAATGAATAATTTAATTTTTATTTATTTATTTATCTATTTGATTTGTTTCATTTTTTTCTAGCTCTCAGCAGATATCAAGACACTATTTGCCAAAATGACCATGCATTTATAACGCAAATAATGAGAGTGAATCCAAATGATGGCAATGGGGATGTTATAAAATGACTGTCTTTGTACTTACGTGGGCAGTCAGCTTGAGGAGCAGTGCAGGAAAGATCTGTGCAAAACCTCCTGTGTGTTATTAAGATAGATCTCACATTACAGCCTCACATTCATACAGCAAGAATATAATACATCCACGATAACCATCCTACTGCCGCCAGACCACAGCAAACTTGCAGTGCTCCTCAAACCCGTGCAGCAGAACAGCAGAGACACAAACAGAGAGAGAGAGTGAGGGTGAGAGAGAGAGAGAGAGTGGGTGAGTGAGTGAGTGGATGTGTAATGCGCAATGCAGACAGACTCCAGCATGTTGCCAAATGTCTTTTTCCACACATCTGATGGGAGACACTACAGCTGAAGGAGAATTTCCTATTTAATTTTTCTATCATCAGTGTTCACATTTTGCCCTAAAACAGATTAACGTACATATGCTAATAAAACTAAATATTATAATGTACTAATTTGCATGCAACCTTGAAACAAATGGTTACACTTTTGGTATTTTATTTAGAGTAAAAATGTCCATTTCATTTAAAAATCCTGTAGTAACATTTTTTACAGAATAGATTTACACATTGAGCAAACACTGTAAAAAAATATTTTGCCAAGTTGCTTAAAAAGTGCTACATGTGGTAAAATCTAAATAAGCAATTGTTATAACAATACTATGATTAAATCAATTTGATGTCCTTTGGTTCCACCAACAAAGGTACAGATGAACTACAAAGAACAACTGCACTTACATTTTGTAATCTGTGACCTTGGCTTTGCTAGCAACATGAGCTACTTATTTTGCCCATAGTTGCATACAAATTCTGCAATAAATCAAATCAAGGCCTATTTTTGTTTGGCTTCTCTTGACATCTGTTTCTCCAGCTGAGATACTTAAATCATACTGCAGATAATAGACTTGAGAGATCGTTGTCTGCAGTAGGTTACATTAAGATGCCCTTTCGTAGAAAATGGACTTTGTTTTTTATGGTTATGCTGTTATCTGTTTGGTCGAAGCATCACTGTGATGTACAATGTAAAGACTGTAGCTCTGTGAATATCATCCAGTCCTGAGCAGACGAGAGATCAACACAGTTCTCCATGGCAACCAGGAGTTGGTAAAAGAGTGAGGAGAGGAGGAGGGAAAACAGGCCTACATGCTGCTGCTATCACTACAGAACACAAACACAAACCTCATAGGATAAAACAAAATTTAGCTTGTTCATTTTATTTCAGTAATTTCTGTTGATATCATTTGTTATTATGAGACTGTATTATGTATAGATAAGATTATATATTTATTTTTTTCATTTTTAATTCTTGTGTTGAAATATTTGACTTGTCCACAAAAAAAAGAATTAATCTTTGGCCATGTCCACACGTACACGGGTATTTTTATAAACAGAGTTTTTCCTTCTTCCGTTTTTAAAAAAATCTCCGTCCACATGAAAACGCAAACGCATGCTATGAAGCACTGTCAAGAGCATGCCAAACCAACAGGTGGCGATATAATCTCAACCGTAAAGCCATGTTGGCCAATCAGAAGCCTGAAAAAGTTTCCAGTAGGCAGAGATAAAAGCGCAGGTTTCGACATAACAAGCCAAAAACTCCGGTTTCGCTGTCTGCACGATAATACTGCAACCGGAGTTTTTGAAAATCTTCACCCTGGCAGGCGTTTTCAAAAATGTTCGGTTTCAGTGACCTGGTGCTGCGTTTGCGTGTGGACGAAAAAGTCAAACCACATAGAAAAAGCTGCCGTTTTAAATATGATGCTGCTAAAAAGAACATTATTTTGTGTATTTGGTGTAATGAAATGTGTTTATGCGGTTTAAAGTTAAAAAAACACATTATTTTCCACATACTGTACATTATTGTTTCTCCTCTATGCCCCGCCTTTTTGAAACGCGTCGATTTTTACAAAGCTCATCGGTCTGAAAAAGCGAGGTGCGCTGTGATTGGCCAGCTATCCAATGCGTTGTGATTGGCCGAATACCTCAAGCATGAGACGGAAATGTTATGCCCCTCACATACTGCACCAAGAGCTTGTAACACTCCAAAGAGAAAGGAAAAATTTAAATCGCATCATATGACCCCTTTAAAAATAACCGAGTTCGTGTGAACAGGGCCTTAATCTTCCAAAAAAAAAGAAAATTCCATTGAAAGGTCCAAAGAAAAAAAATTAATATAAGACAAAAAGTAAAGATTCTGTCAAAAAGTCAAAAAATAAAATGGCAGTGTATAGGGGTTCTGGAAGAATTAAAAAAAAAACTGTTTTAAATGTTTCCATGCTGGTGTGGCATTATGCGTGGCACAGTGGCAGAAGATTTTGTTATAGCTGTTGACTGTTGTCAGGACTTTGTATATATAAATATA
>NW_015540843.1:391129-414124 GCF_001515605.1 Sinocyclocheilus anshuiensis | reverse complement strand
TTCAGCTACAGATTTATTAATTTTTTTTTAAAGAACGTAATTGAACTTAGAATCAGGAATACTCCTCTCGCTATAGAGTGTTAGCCTACATGAAACAAATTCCTCAGAGTATTTCTCGTGTGCTAAACCTGCTGATGTGGACTCTGCTTTCTGCCTAGCAACAGTCGCTAGTGTACTACACGTCTCTGACAGCCCCGTTCCTCATTTAATTTCAAGGATCCTCCGCAGAGCTCATTTCATTTCGAAAGGGTGATCACATTTACGCGAACGCTCTTGAGGAATCACGATTATGGGTCCTGTTCGCAAATTCCCACAGATCCCTTCACATGAATAAGATCTGCGAGCGGCGTTTAGCTTCTCTGCATTAATTTCAGCAGAACGACAGCTGAGGAGAGGTGCAGTCTTACAGTATGAATGTAGCACCCCTCCTCCGCTCTCATTCATGAATGCACTGGGCCGTTATATAACACTTGTGCTCTATTTAAAAGAGCCATAGCAATGAAGATGAGCAGGAGACTCACGCGGTGCCCTTCAAGACGAACGCTGGAGCCCTAGGGGCTGTTGGGTCAGACCGTTGGGTGCTATTATTAGCTGTGTGTCACACCATAACCAATGGAAATGGAGTAAAACTGACAAATGTGTGTGTGTGCATTCATTGGTAAAGTGCATTTGTGTGTGTATGTGATGATTGCATCATGAAGCGCACATCGGCCAGATTTACTGCACTGCACCATTCTGCATTAAACACACAAGACACATCATTTATCTCCTTTTCTTCAACGTATTCAAATCAGTTTCCAACCCAGAGGCTGCTAAGCTGAGCATACACATTTGACTTCACAAGAGAATGTAATAATGTTGTCATTGGGTTTATTTTTAGTTCTTGTGTCTCCCGGGTTCCCATGGAATTTTTAAAGTCCTGTTAACACAAAAATATCTGTTATCATATTTTATCAAATCAGTTTGTTTAAATACTTCCTCGTGCATTTTAGTCATCTCTGTCTGTTAGAGATAACTGACCAGCTGGACATAGTAACTAGTTCAAATAAATGGCATCTGTATGGGGTGGAACTATCTGTTTTTGACCAGTGGCAAATAAGGGGAGTGTTCAGGAAACCTGTTTGAAAACAGTCATTATTGTTCAGTACAATTCCATGTGGTGATAAGATGATGATACTAGCATTACATTTTTTGTATTTTTTTTTTTAAGAAACTGTAGCATTAGTAGGATTCATTTTGTTCATTTATTTTAGAAGCACATTTGTATTGGTTACAATTCATTTGAAGTATTAATGGTTTTATTTCTGCGTTGACTGCACAAATATGCCGAAATATATTTACTCCCTGATAAGCCGCATTGTTATCTTACTAGGCCTAAAAGGCTTAAAAATTAAATAGAAATATGAAATCGCCCCATACATTTAATTTATTCTGACTAAAATTATGACAGATATTCTGGGTCTATATAATCAGTCATATGATGGACCAAGGTGAACATATTCAGTCATATTTGCACAAAATCTGCGGACTGGCTCTGACTTTCAGCAACTGTGTATTGACTCCTCCAGACAAAAATCTGGGGAAAAACTGTGTAGTGTATTCCAGCCTTTATTCTTACCGTCATTACCTCTAATGACTGTTCAGTTGGTAAGCAGGTCCTTTTAACCAGTTTTGGAAGGTACGGCCTTGCTGGCACTTCCTGTGACTAACATTTCCCTCACTTAAACAATTGAAATTTTCACAAAATACAAAGAGAACATAATTAATGAGGTGTGTACCATTAAAAGTCAAACACAGTACAGTCATGCCCTACTTGTCTATACCAGGGGTCACCAATTAGATGTCCCTAGTCTGGATGGAAACAGGCTGGGGTCCAGAGACAATGGTGCACAATTTTACCTTTTCAAGTGCTGTAAAAATGACTTGATTAAACGTAGGAGATCAGACAAAAATAGTATTCAAAGAGATTTATTGCATACATTCTGTACGTTTATAATTCAAATATATATATAGATAGATAGATTACCTCAGGTATACAACATACTCTCTATCACAACATCAAAATTACTGTATACCATACATTTACATCATCAACTAAGACAATTAATTCATTACCCTGCTGAGTAAGAAGACTAGAGGAGAAGACATTACTGGACATTTTAGCAGACTCACTGATGTGTTTTACACAATAAATGGCTAATGATTCAATACAGAAGCAGGAAGAACATGACAGCAGACAATAGTTAGTACAGGAACTACTCATACACATCATACTGGACACATCAGACACCTTTGTACAGTGTTAACAAAGTGCTAAGGCTCTTCAGATGGACACCAGCTGCACTACACACACACACATGCAGTATGAAAACAGACGATGGATGATCTGATGCATTTGTAGCTCAACATCATGTTCTAATCAGACGTGACACGTCATCCTCACTATCTCTGCTTGTTTTTTATTTGTTCAGCATTATGCAGGGTATACCCACCCACATTGAAACCTTACTGAAAATTCTGTTTTCAAATAAACATCAGATATGTTCTGATTGGTTGCGACTGCGTTGCATCGTGCAGCATTCTCGCTTTCAACTGTTTAGCACAGTGTTTTTTTTATTCTTCCTATCTGGCTCTAATTTGGGGTGATTTGAACAAGATTTGATCATTGCCATGTAGGTTTATGCTAATGCATTCTGTTGCCATTTTAGTTTATGTCTATTCTGCAAGCTCCTGAAAACTAGTTATGTCATTGAATGTATTGATTTAAAGGAAAATTCTGAATTCAGTACAAGTTATACTCAAATCAGAAGAATTTATGGCATGATGTTTATATCCAAAAAAAAAAATTAAATCTAGGCTAAGATGAGAAATTTTGAATGGATGTGAATGGGGACTATTTTTTATGGAAGCCCCTTTCCGCCACTGAATAAAAAATAGAAAAGGTAATTGCGACTTTTTCTCTCATAATTGTGTGATACAAACTCGCAATTGCGAGTTAAAAAGTCATAATTGTGAGATATAAACTCGCAATTCTGAAAAATAAAGTCAGAATTTCGTGATATAAAATCACAATTGCGAGACATAAAGTCGCAATTCTGAGAAATAAAGTCAGAACTGCGAGATATAAACTGGACATATATCAATTCTGAGAACATATCAGTCTCTCCATCATTTTTGGAAGATTTAAAAGCAAAAAAAAGTAAAGCTTAGAATTTTATAGAAAACACTGACACTAATTCTTCTGTCCAGGGCCCTGCACGGGGGGGTGGCCCGGTGGCTAGAGCCACTGCCCCTTTGCAGTGGCGGCTCGTGGGTTTTAAAATAGAGGAGGCAGAGGTATTGGTCTGGGATCCCTGCCGATTATTATTATTATTATTTGCTTAACCACTTTAAAATGGCTTTTTAATTGTGTGATATAAACTCGCAATTGCGAGTTAAAAAGTCATAATTGTGAGATATAAACTCGCAATTCTGAAAAATAAAGTCAGAATTTCGTGATATAAAATCACAATTGCGAGACATAAAGTCGCAATTCTGAGAAATAAAGTCAGAACTGCGAGATATAAACTGGACATATATCAATTCTGAGAACATATCAGTCTCTCCATCATTTTTGGAAGATTTAAAAGCAAAAAAAAGTAAAGCTTAGAATTTTATAGAAAACACTGACACTAATTCTTCTGTCCAGGGCCCTGCACGGGGGGGTGGCCCGGTGGCTAGAGCCACTGCCCCTTTGCAGTGGCGGCTCGTGGGTTTTAAAATAGAGGAGGCAGAGGTATTGGTCTGGGATCCCTGCCGATTATTATTATTATTATTTGCTTAACCACTTTAAAATGGCTTTTTGGGTGCTTTTAGTCAGAAAACGTAAAGAAAAACGACATACAGCAAGATAATATGATTTCACTTACCTGGCCTATCACTTGAAGCAAACATCCATCCCTTCTTAAAAGTCTGTGTTAAAAGAGAGCTGCCTGTTGCGCCATTTAATTAAGCCGACTGCTGTAGCCTATATCCAGCTTAGGCTGTTTTCCCTAAATTTGTATATATACTGTTTGAATGACAGCTTGCTAAATCTGTTGACAATCAAATATTCAATATCGCTACTCATCATAAGTACTTGGTACATTATCAGCACAGTGCAGACATTCAAACTAATATCACGTAATTTACGTCTCTTTGATGATTGGTTGATATCAGAATGGAGGCTAGCCTCCCTTGCAAGGGTTCTTTTCGCAATACTCCTCAGCGCCGAAAGTGAACACTCGATGCTGATTGGCTAATTTTTTTTTTACCAATCTAAAAACTTAATAAAAGACCTATACAGACATAATAAATTCAGACAATGTAATTAAAATTTAAATAAATAACAAATACAAATACAAATCAAATGACAGTAGGATCAGTAATCCTAAAAAATAACACTGCCAAACACACATGCTAAAAAACAACAACTTACGTACACGTAGTAAGAAATGGTTATAAAAAACTGAAACAGAAGTGAAACAAGTAATAGGAAAGAGGAGAAATAAAAAGCGATACTTATTATTATTATATTATTATTATTATTATTATATAAATAACACAAAGTTCGCTGTTGTTGGCACACTTTGTAGACAAAAAAAAATGCCTTCGAAAAAAGAAGACAGAGAGATTAAAGGCAGTTCAATATTGCAAACATGGATTCAAAGCTCCAGCAAGCCAGCAGGTAAATCATCATATAGAATATTTAGCAGTTTGTCACACTTTAATTATTGTAATTAAGTATATTTCCCATTATAATCACTTGTCTTGATACTAGTAATCTATAATACATCATATTTTATTAAAACCATATTAATAGTAGACCTATAAATAGTTAAAAAATAATATAAATGTTCTAAACGAGTTGTTTATTAGTATATAATATAGATTTATGCTGTAAACTATTAAATTAAATGTCTAATACTTATAGGGGAGAGTGTTTTTTACTTTTGTGGTCCTCAGGATAAGTTAAAATTATGCTGAAGTACAACGAAAGTATCCTATCCTATCCTATCGAAAGTACTCCTATCATTTTAAATGATCAGAATGTATCTATGACAAGCGTTCTAAAAATATGGCTTCTTATAAAAAAGTGTTCCCATGGCTCAGTTTGCCCCGGGTTAGGGGTAAGTTGACCCAAGTTGAATCTGGGTGTAAAATGATCATCTGACCAAATCTGATTCAAACCCATGTGAAATAAGTAATAATTAAAAATACATTAAAACACCAGTTTATAATTCAGAGATTTAACTTAACTACAGTGCCTTATGGTGGGGTAAGTTAACATGCTGACTCAGTTTACCCCACAGCATTTGGCTTACTTTGCCCCATAGCTGCCATTTTGGAGGAAATAGCTATTGTTGCTTACCAGTTCAGGCTAATATTTAGGTTTTTAAAGTAAATGGGTGCCTTCCATTCCCCCCATGTGTTCCTCCTTCATACAGTCTGGCAGAAATGATGGATGGTTCCAAAATACATGGTCACCTGAGAGTAAACGTGTACAGTTGCCAAGAAACGGGGTGGGTCAACTTAGCCACTGGCTCAACTTACCCCACTCTCCCCTACTTCCATTGAAAATGAGGCAGAAGCAGGCTCAGAGAGTGAGGGAGAGCCCATTCTTATCAAAACACTTGCAATAAAATCTGAAATTATTACAGAGTGTGCTGTCTTCTCTATTAATTTTAGATTTGTAACAGCTGGATAATTTGTATTAACAAGCACCCATCCCCCTAGTGCCGCTTTTTTGGTTTGGGCCACTGCCCCTCAAAATGTCTGTGCACGGCCCTGCTTCTGTCAAAACATGTATTACTGTAAAGTTGTGCTTGTAATTTTTATTGCTGTAGGGTTTAAAGTCTACATTGCAGAATTAAATATAACTTTACAAATATGCTTTTTTTACACTAAAATCATGCCTGCACTATTGAAACAGTGAGTTGTTGTTTTTTACAGTTATGGATAGGCCTCGTTTATAAGTGCCTTACTGTAACCCATAAGAAGTTGTGTGTGGTAATCAACATTATGCCACAAGTGCTGTCAACTGAGTTTAACTTGTACTGAACCTGTATATTACTTTAACTGCAAAAAAAAAGTTTATGAATGAAAGGATTATTTTCTGTTGCACAAATACCAAAATGTTGTTGTGAAGAGTCTTTATACTGGGCATTGCTGAAAAGTTGAAACATGGGGATCAGTCCTTTAGAAACACAGGATGTTACATGAGCATATATGAAGAATATTACAATCCCAGGAAGACTTTGAGTGCAATACATTCATATTACAAAAGGAATCAGTGACATCGTAATCTCAAAATTCATGATCTAGAATGGATAGCAATTTCAGTTTCGTTCACTGATGATATGATACATGATATAAGGCACTAGTAAAGAAATATATTTACATGAGCAACCAGTTAACATCATGTGCAAAGCAACATTGTATTCATACGATTTATCATGCATTATTGCTTACTATGAACAAACAACAGACACATACGGTACTAAACTGTGCAACACTTTGCCTGTTTTATAACTTCTCACAACGGTTTCATAAATACACGATCAGCTTATGTAATGGAGTGCTTGAAAATATATTTCCCTGCTTTGAATATATACCACTTCATTTATAAGGTGGTATTAAAGGAACATGTCAGAAATGCACATACACTTGCGCTTCTTGCTTAGGCAACAGTGTAATTACATGTGTGAGTACACGCAGCAGACAGTCAGCGGTGATATGATGGAACATCTATGATCTATCTAGCATAGAAACCGCATGTGTGGATATCAGGGATGTGGAGGGAATGATATGAGCCGTATGAACGGAGTGCCACATTTGAAGAATCATGACATGAGGTGCAAAACTGACAAAGTATCAACGTCAGCAGCATCCATGACCGCAAGATAGAGCAGACAGGGGTAATTGTGATATTTTTTTTACACTTTTCTTCTGCAAAATGCTGCAAATCTACCTGCCATTTTCATATAAGAAACATCTGATTTACAAAATGACCAAATTACAGTCTAAGAGCTCAGTTCAAAGTAACAGCACTTCTTAATAAAAGTTATCCTATTTTTCCTATTATTCACTTATTATTCAACATCAGAGTAAGCTATTTCCTGTGACTGTGCGATTCATTGGCCACTATAGGTAAATTACTAGAAGAATAACAAAGTGGAGTATAAGTGACAAACTCAAAGTGTTTAGGATTAAGATGACTTGAAATAATATGATAACAAAAACCAGTTTGCAGCAAGACTGTTTTTGTACAGCTAAAATATCTGGAAGCTACTGACACCGGAAGCCTTGCAGGTTAAAAATGGCTGCGCCTACTCTTACGCTAAAAATAAGGTGGATGTTAATTCTATTATCGTTACTAAATCTATTGTTGTCCATGTTATTTTATTTAAACAATATTTATTAGTTGAACAGGAAGTTGAATTCAGCAGCTAGTGGTTAACTTTTTATTTTTGAAGAAATAATGTTCAATGTCTATTTATTTAAAAAGCCATTCAATTCCTGTTTCTTACACTCTAAAAAAATGCTGGGTTAAATACAACCCAGCACTGGGTCAAATATGGACAAATGCCGAGACTGGGTTGTTTTGACCCAGCCGTTGGGTTACTACCCAGAAGGTTGAGTTAAACATTTAATCAAACCACTGGGTCAAAACACCCCAGTTGTTGGGCTTGTCCATATTTTACCCAGCGCTGGGTTGTATTTAACCCAGCATTTTTTAGAGTGTAACTCACAGCCATAACAAATTTGGTAACTGCCAGTGGCAGTGTTAGAATTCATTCATGTTAGCTTAGTCAACAACTTGGCCTGCTTTGAATTCATAAAAACTTCATAAAATATTGTATGTCCAAAGAAGTCAGTTAAATAGAGAAAGCAGATAGAGAAAGAGCTTTTCTGAGTGTATGTGGAATAAGTGTCACTTTGGTTTATTTGTGAAAGTTGTTTCTGGCGTCCCCTACCCTGCGGTCTTTCATATAGATCATTACAGTTTAATAATAAAAACTTTGCTTGTTCTGCATGATACATTCATGCTATTGATTACTCGAATGTGTAAGTAAATGTTTGTATCACAGCTCATATCAGGTCTAATGACTGGGCAGCAGCCAACATGAAAACCATGTGTAAAACACATGATTAAAGCCGTGCAATTTATATTGACATGATCATATTAACACACTGTCTATGCCAAATATGAAATGATGGACCAAACATAATGATTTATAATTCATAAATGAATTGGTTCTGTGTTTCTGCAATATCTGACACAATTTATGTAATGTAATTGAAAAATATGACTGTATCACTGTATTGTAAAAGTTTATATAAACTGTATTGTAGGCAAAAATGAAATTGATGACTCAAATGAATCAGCGATTTAATTCATTTAAACAAACTGTCCATTTAAATGAATCAATGTCAGCCATTACTGCTCTGTCTGTCCTATTTTTAAACAGTAGTAATGTCCAATTTAGATGCAGAGAACAGGTGATACATCAAAACTAGCTTGTAAATGAAATGAAAGAGTGAAAATAATGACAATGTGAAGAAATTATTATGAAGCATCTTGCTTTCACATGGAAAACCTCAAAGCAGCAGAGTTTTTTGATGCACAGAAACGACAAAATGATTTACTGGACGTTGGACATTCATTTGACATGATGCAGATATTCATACAGTATGCATGTAAAGTCAGGATTTCAGAAATTGAAATGGATACATGTGTGCTCATGAACAAACCTTAACGAAATAATTACTTATTTAAATAGGGACATTATATATAATATACACATTTCATCTAGGAAAATCTACTGTCGTACAATCATCTCTCAAGTATCATCATTAGCATATAAACTCTATCACATTGCAACTTCCCACATTTTAGCTAATAAAATCTATTTATAGATTTCAATTATTAGCCCTATATATCTCTATCATTAGAAAGCAGGGAAAATACATTTCAATCTCTTATTTATTCTGTTGTGGGGCATGTTGGGATGAGTGTTTACTTGCCAGCTTTACATTATTGTAATGACTTTTTGGATTGAATGATTGCCCAAAACCAGAATGGAAAAAGTCAGGACAACTCACATCCGACAATAATGTGGGGAAACGTGACATGCTGTATGCTCGAGCTGTTTCCAGAAATAAGGCTTGTGAACTGTTTGACGTAACTCAATACAGTGAGGTAAACGCATAGTGAAACAGCCAATCAGGACAGTGAGGTAGATGCTTTCAGTGATGGGTGATTATGAAACTATATCAATAATCATAAAAGAAATAAAGACACAAACCTGCAGCAACCTTTGCGTTTCAGTGTTTGTACTGCATAAACAATTACAGGAGGAAATCATGACAGAATTTCTACATGTATACACATTTCCTTTTCACTGTAGGCAAAATAGAGTGGAAAAAAGAAAGAAAATTGAAAATGATTTAGCAAAATTTTAAAAAGCTAGAAAAATAACCTTTCACCAGTTTAACCGATTCCATTTTTATATAAAACCTATGATACTTAAAAAAATAAAAAATATTTAACAATGTTAACCTCAACAGTCAAGTAATTTGTTGTCATTGATAGTTGTTCCCACTTAAAATGACTACTGAGTTTGTTGAAAAATAAAAAATTAATTAACATAATAATCAAGATTTATTCCATGCCCAGCTTTCCATGCATGCCATAATATGTTTTGGTTATAGCACATGATCTGTAACGTTTAAACATGACACTGCTGGTCTGAAGACACATATTCACGTGTACATACTCACACACACCTGTCCCAGTAGCATGTTGTTGTTTTAGGGGCAGATAAACATCAAGATGCATCTCACAAATTGTTTGTGCATGTACTCTGTGATTTCAAGTAAATAGTTTCTACCTCAGCGCACTTCAAAACATCTTCTTTATCTTCACCACGTTGTCCTATTTCCTCATGGTTAGATTCCACATTTGACAATATGATTCCTTTTGAGACACTGTGCATCATTCCTTTGATAGGAACAAGTGAATGCGGTTTAAATGAAGTTTGTTTTGTCCCACGTAGTCCATTTTAATGACTGTACCTGTAAACAAAGAGAGAACAGAAATCTTACCCATTGCATATTAAAAGATGTTAAAAGTTGTTATTTTATTGTGTATGTTAGCACGACTGGAACATCCAGAAGCCACGACCAGAGCTACTGATTTTAGAGTACATTAGATAAACAGGCTGTATAGAAAGAGTTCTTGAATGAGATTCATACATTATGAATTCATACAAATTCATACATTAAGACATGGTTTCCCATGTAGACTTTCTTTCTGTGTTGTTTGTGTACACTAGGGGGCGGTTCCCATACTGTAAAATAAAACAGCAACTATTTCAGCTGGTATCAGGGTGTGGTCTGTTTTTTGTTTATTTGTTTTCCATGGATGTTTCAGCAGCAGAAGAATTATTATTTTTTTGTTTACCTGCATGCCATGTGACCATTAACTGAAATCAGAGAACCATTAACATGCAAATGTGTTTTTAATGTCAAAGCGGTTTGGCTGATAAAAAAGTTTAGGAATCCCTGCATTAAGACATAATTGTTAGTTAAATTGTATTATTATACATAATGATATTATTTGTTATGCTGCCATTAATGGTAAAAAACACTCAACAAAATTATATTGTCTTTTTTAGAGTGGGAAACAGCTCACAGTAACACAACTTTTAGAGGTCAAATGGGACCTGAACATGTTTTAATCCATATTGGATATGCATGATAAAGTTGCAGAGCATAACAGCAACCAGAATTGGGCAATGAAGAATAGAAAATGTTCATTTTTCAGCTAAAGATGTTTTCTGCATCTATAAATACCAATATGATTACTACAAACCCATATATAAACCTCATAAATATTAACAGCCAGTGATCAACGTAATTTAGATGGACAACTGTTCTACACTGCACAACTGCCACTGAGCAGTCAGTCTGTCACAGCAGCGTGGCATAGCACACAATATTCAAATGCAGGTGGTAGTGCAGCTTGAATAGAAAAACATCTCAATAAATAAATAATGTATAATGTATAAATAAATAATAACATGTTAAACCTAAATCTTCTGCAAGATTTTTACAAAAATGTAAACACTTAGCCACATTTGATTATAGTCAAATATATAATGTTACTACTAACTGTACACTTTCAGCAACAGCAGCACTGATTGTGAAACTACTGGCAGTAACAGCACCGGCAGTAATAAAACCATCAACAGTAACACCACCATTGAACAGCAACACCATCAACAGTAACACCATCACTAACAGTAATGTCATTGTCATTGATGCCATCGACAGTAGCCACTGGTAGTAACACCATTGACATTAACACTACTGACCATAACAGTACTGACAGTATCACCATCCGGTACCACCAGTAATACCACAAACAGCACCATTACCGGTAGTAAAACCACCATCGACAGTAACACCACTGACAATGACACCATTAACAGAAACACCACTGACAGTAACACCATCAGCCGTAACAGCATCAACAGAACCACCATCAGTAGTAATGCCATCATTGACAGTAACACCATCAACTGAAACACCACTGACTGTGACACCACCAGCAGTAACACCATCAACAGTAACAGCACTGTTAGTAACATCATTGACAGTTTCACCATCCGCAGTAATGGTACCACCAGTAATACCATAGACAGCACCATTACCGGTAGTAAAACCACCATCGACAGTAACGCCACTGACAGTGACACCACCAACAGTAACAGCATAAACAGAACCACCATTGGTAGTAATGATACCACTGACAGTAACACCCTCAACTTAAACGCCACTGACAGTGACACCACCAGCAGTAACACCATCAACAGTAACACCACTGACAGTGACAACATCGACTGTAACAGCACTGGCAGTAACGTCATTGACAGTAACACCACCAGCAGTAACACCATCAACAGTAACACCACTGACAGTGACACCATCGACTGTAACAGCACTGGCAGTAACGTCATTGACAGTAACACCACCAGCAGTAACACCATCAACAGTAACACCACTGACAGTGACACCATCGACTGTAACAGCACTGGCAGTAACGTCATTGACAGTAACACCACCAGCAGTAACGGCACCACCAGTAACACCATCGACAGAACCACCATTGGTAATAATGCCACCACTGAAAGTAACACCATCAACTGAAACGCCACTGACAGTGACACCACCAGCAGTAACACCATCGACAGTGACACCATCAACAGTAACAGCAATGGCAGTAACATCATTGACAGTATTACCATCAGCAGTAATGGCACCACCAGTAACACCATCAACAGAAACTCCACTGACAGTGACACTAGCAACAGTAACACTACTGACAGTAAGAGCACTGAAAGTAACACCACCAGTTGTAATGGTACCACCACTAACACCAATAACACCGCCAACATCGACAGTAAGACATTGATAGTAACACCACTGACTGTATCGTAATAAACAACAACATCCAAATTGGCCGTTTAAAAATTATAATATTTCAAACGAAATTGTAGCATGTAGATATTACTCAGTTTTTAGATGTTACCCCAGGTTTTTATAATCCACTACTGTCACCTGATGGAGTTTTGCTTCTTTGTCACTGTCACCTTTGGCTTGCTTAGTTGGGGTTTAACATAATATTCACTTAAAAGACATGTAATATTGCCAATTTAACTACACTGACATTGTCAGATAAGAATAGAATTAATAATTCTAAACTGACTTAATCTGGAAAATGACACTAACTTTGCAGCAACATAAACATCATGACACTGATTGGCTAATGGCACTCCATCCTTTTGGTGCTATTGTATTGCGGTAACACTACTGATATTAAAAATAGTTGACAATTGTTTATTACTCTAAATTGTTAAATACAATTTTATTTATTTAACTTTTTAGTTATGTTGTATAAATAATCTTTGTCAGAAACTGAAATTATACAATTATACAACAGGCTTTTTTGCTTCTTTATTACTTTTTTAAACTGTAAATTGTCTCTGATTATGAAGTACTGACATATTTTAATACTCCAAAACATAAATTAAATTAAATTAAATATTTCAAAGAATAATTACATATATTAATTAAGTAAAAAGTCATATAGTTTTGGAATTACATAAGAATGAGTAAATAATGACAGAATTTTCATTTTTGGGGTGAACTATCCCTTTAAGCAGTTTAGCTGAATCAGTTTAAAAATTTGAATCATTCAGAGGAAACCCTAACTAGACTGTCTTAGGAATATCAACACCGTGCTGCCGTGCAACCATGTAAATATCATCCCTGTGAAAGCCAGAGCTAAAGCCGTGCTGTTTCATTTTCACTGCACCAACAACTGCAGCAAGCCACAAAGTCACACTGACCTATTCAACACCTGTGAGCTGTAACACAAGCCAATAGCACGAGTGCCACACATGACAACAGCATTATGCAGTCGCTCTTATTGTGTCTTGCTTGCCATATTTTCCAGCAGAAAAAAAAACCCGTGCTTGTCAGTGCGTATTCAGATCCTTAGACAGAGTATTAAGGGACAATATTCCTGGGTCACGAGGAGGTATATGAGAGTCACATGATGGCCACTGATCAACTGTAAGTGCCAAAGGTTCCTGGATTATGAAAGTATCCACAGCTTGAAATAACATGACCTTTGCTGAAGTGAACATGGCAGTCATGTGTGTGTGTGTGTGTGTAAAATCTATAACACACAATACAATATGACGTCGGGGGTCTTTATACATCAGTCTTATTTCTGCTTTTTTTTTTTTTCATGTGACCAGACCAGCATTCCCTCATAAAACAATAAACACACATGATCAATGCAACACAACAATGTTAAAGTGGGTCAGGAAATACCCCCACCAGTGGCGGCTGGTGAAAAATATTTGAGGTGGGGCTGTGGCACATTGGCACATCAAACAATTACAGCAAGCGTTGCAATATTTTTCACAGATGATTTTCTAATATATCACATCATACAAATATACATTTTAATAATTTAAATAATTTATATAATTATTATTTTGTGTGTGTGGTTCAGGGAGGGCGACGCCCTAGCAAGCCGCCACTGACCCCCACTCTCTCCTCATGTAACCTGGCACAGCAGTCCCACGGCTGCCGTGGACTGACCCTGGGTTAAGAATATGCATCTAATATAAGATCTATTTATTAATCAACATTATTTATGCTGTGCACTGCTGTTTATGGAACTAGTTTAAGGATTCTGTAATTGGATTGATGAGAATGTATATTTGGTTGTTCCCCAATGAATTCAGTGACTGTTTATGATAACTGGATGCCACATTAACCTTGCATATCAGACAGGTTTCAGCTATTACAGTTATATATATTACATATTCAAGATGCAATTTTAGCTATTTATTCTGCATTATCTTACTATACATTGTAACATAATATAGTAACAGTTCCTCTGAATTTGTTACTCTGAAACAGTTACCTCAAAGAACAACTATTAAATGTAAATTTTATTTTGAAGAACAGTCACTGTTCAATATTATATTGTAGTAATTTATTTATAGATAATGTGGTAAACATAAATAATGCCTTAAACTTTATTTTACACTGGCTCAATTGAATTATAAATTCTGGCTTTACCAGCAAACACTAAATCTACAGAAAGGATATTGACAAAGTGATAAATCAGACACATACCGCCCCCTAGTGTACACAAACAACACAGAAAGAAAGTCTACAATTGTAACTTGTAGTGTTGTTTTAGAATTAAATATTCTAGTTTTGTAATCTGCATACCGCAAGTCTTATCTCATACACTTTTACTCTTTAAACTACTATATTTATAGACATAGACATAGTCATATTGCTGTGTAACTTAATTAAATCATGTGCTTGTTCCCTACATGAAAACAGGAATTAATAATAGTGTACATTATATTTCTTAAACTTAATACCCTGCAAACCATTACATGAAAAAATTTTTAAATGGTATTTCCTCTTTGTGTGTGTGTGTGTGTGTGTGTGTGTGTGTGTGTGTGTGTGTGTGTGTGTATTTAAATATATATATATATATATATATATATATGTGTGTGTGTGTGTGTGTGTGTGTATATGTATATATGTATATATATATATATATATATCAATTTCAATTTCAATTTATGATTCTACTAAAATTTTTTGGACAAATATTTTAGGATTTATTAGGAGTGAAATTTATGATTAGTGTGCATTGTATTGGAAGAATGTGGTGCCGAGCTCTGTTGATTATGTTTTATCTAAAAAATGACACTTTTATGTAACAAGTCTGATCCTGTTCCTTTCCACATTTCATTCCACAGAACCAAATATTCAAATTCTGAAAGACAATATCTCATATCATTTAAACTGTCCATGAACAAAAAATGTAAAAAAAAAATATATAAAAATTAAAATATCTACTATCTTCACTTTGTGTGTGTGTGTGTACTTGTTTATGCTACATTGTGGAGACTTAATGTCCCCACAAGTATAGTAAAACCTGATATTTTTGACATTGCGGGGACCGGCCTGCAGTCCCCACAAGGGAAAAAAATGATTACAAATAGTAAATGATGTTTATCTGAAAGTAGAACAATGTAAACAGGTTTTCTGTAAGGGGTAGGTTTAGGGTTAGGTTTGTTTGGGGTTGGGTTAGGGGATAGAAAATATCGTTTGGTCAGTATAAAAGTAATAGAAGTCTATGGAAAGTCCCCACAATTCACAGAAACTAACGTGTGTGTGGGTGTGTGTGCGCGCACACGCGCGTTTTTGTGACATATGAGGACACAGATTTGTATAATGTCATGGGTATGACATAGGTATTACAAGGAGAAGGTGACTTATGAGGACACTACCCCGCGTCCCCATATTTCAAAACGCTTATAAATCATACAGAGTGAGTTTTTTGAGAAAGTAAAAATGCACAAAGTTTCCTGTGAGGGGTAGGTTTAGGTGTAGGGTTGGTGTAGGGCAATAGCACATACAGTTTGTACAGTATAAAAACCATTACGCCTATGGAATGTCCCCACAATTCACAAAAACAAACATGTGTGTGTGTGTGTGTGTGTGTGTTATTGACGTAATTCTCAAAACTTGTCAATATTTCCAGTTTATACTGTTTGCAATTATATTGTTTGCATATAGGCCTAAAAGTATTATGTTCATATATATTATTATTAGAAACAGAACATAATATAAATATTTCTCACAAATAGCTTATTCTAAGTTAGCCTAGTTTACAACACATACACAGTTATGTTTTCAGGGTTGTGCAGTTTACATACCTCTTCCTGTCTGAACGATGATGTGAATGATGTTGTGTGTTCGCAAATCTGTTTAGTTATTTCCATTTTCAGTTAGTCCATTACTGACATTGCAGGCATTGATTATCCTAGTGCAGCCAATAGGCAGATGAGATTTTCCTTTCTCACAGTGACGTCATAATGAATCCCTTTTTGTGCTGAATTCATGATCCCCTCTCAACGCTGTTGCAGTGCAGAAATTAAGATGTTTCTCCATTATTATGGATGTGGACTATATGGTGTTATATTGTTACTTTGTATTCACATTTGATATATTGGATAAGCCTCTGGGCTCTTTTAGTTTAACTAGGCCTAATAAGAATGTAAACCTGCCTACCTGAGGGTTGATGATTTTTTCATTTAACTGAATATATGAATGTACCTTGTTTTAAAATAAAAGCACCAGAAGCCATCTTTCATGTGAATAAATGAAGGGAACAATAATAGCCCAATGTCACCAGAACCGTCTGGAAAGTTGCTATGGAAACACATGTAGTATCTTAAAGACTTGCAGTTTCCACCTTTGTCCACTTGATAACGCTACTGTATTTTAAAAAGAATTCGTGTCCAGATTTGAGCGCACATTGTTGAAATCGAGCCTCTCCTCATTCATCCCCTACACATCTGTTGATAATATGAAGAAATGAAGAAGCTTCGTGTTGCTTATCAGTGTAAGTCTATCCCTGAAGTGCTTCCACATAGTTTGAATAATGTTATCAAGTAATTTTAAGATGCCATAACCTTTCAATGCTAATGCAGTGACAACCTGAACATGCAGTGTGTTCCTAAAATTAACAATCACAAAGCTGGTTTGCTGTTCTACTGATCGTCCTCAAAAAAGCACGGAGATATGTATTTCTCAAATTTCCAAATTTAACGTTACACATTATTGCAACAATATTTTAAATAAACTGGGGCAAGTCGTTTTTTTCCCAAATGACCTTGCAGTTGAACTGCCCTCGCTAGAAAAAAAAAAAAAAAAAAAAGTTACATATTGGTCCTACCATTTCTTTCAAATTAGCAATTTGTATGTAAACGTCTGTATCGCAGACACCAAATTTCTGGAAAACTAACAGATCACGCGCCAAAGAATTTGTGGACTAGCTAAATTTAGTATACGAATAAAGTGCTACACATGGATTTAATCGGGCTTGCTTATATATAACATACGTTCTATTTAATTCTCTTTTTATTTTTGGGCCTATATGACTACGTCTCGCGCTTCGATGATCTACAATCGCAACAATGGAAGACAGTTTAGAAAACAATCGCACATCACGTCATAGTAAAATCCACTGTCGTCGTTTCCAAATGAAGTGTTCCTCACATATCTACTCAAGCCAGCGCGAGGGATGAGGATGAAAGGTGAAAGGTTTAATTTACTCACAGAGAAAGGTGCGCTTCTTTGGGTTTATAATTGTTGACGTTCTATATTCATACATCAGTAAGGTTCCCTGTGTATGCTTTATGGGGGCTGCAGTTGGTGTACTTGACTGAATCTCCATCCTCTGAATCCAAATAGTCTGATTTAGAAAGGGACGCTTTGCTGTCACTCCTTTTAAATTCACCAAACGAGGGTTGCTGCTGGCCACACGTTACATGCGTGTACTGCATCTGCTCCTCGTGCTCAGTCTCCCTGTGATAGAAGTAATTGAAATTGGACACGATGACGGGCACTGGAAGCGCAATGGTGAGCACACCAGCGATGGCACATAAAGAGCCCACTATTTTGCCACCGATGGTGACTGGGCACATGTCCCCGTAGCCCACAGTTGTCATGGAAACCACTGCCCACCAGAAGGCATCGGGGATGCTGCTGAACCCCGAGTCGGGGTCGTCTGTCTCGGCGAAATACACGGCGCTGGAGAACAGTATTACTCCAATGAAAAGGAAGAATATGAGGAGACCCAGCTCTCGCATGCTCGCTTGCAGGGTCTTGCCCAAGATCTGAAGCCCCTTCGAGTGTCTGGACAGCTTGAATATGCGGAACACCCGCACCAAACGAATGACCCTCAGGATGGCCAGAGACATCGCCTGCTGGCTGTTGCCCTGATGCTCGGCCAACTCCAGACCCAAGGTGATGAAGTAGGGAATAATAGCCACGATGTCAATTGTGTTCATGATATTCTTGAAGAAGGCGGGCTTGCTTGGGCACGCGAGAAACCTCACGAGCAATTCAAAGGAGAACCAGATTATACAAAGGGTCTCCACGATAAAGAAGGGGTCTGTGAATGGATTGGGCTTCTTTGAACTAGCAGTTCCATTGAATGCGAGGTGCTCCTCGTACATTTTCCCGTCCTCCCTAAACTCTGGTAAAGTCTCCAAGCAAAAGATTACAATTGATATCAAAATGACGAGCACCGAGACGATTGCGATGCCCCTCGCGGGTCCAGAGCTCTCGGGGTACTCAAACAGCAGCCAGACCTGTCTCTGAAACTCGTTTTCGGGCAAAGGTCGCTCTTCCTCCTTGATGAAACCCTCGTCCTCCTTAAAATTCTCAATGACTTCTTCTCCTAGCTCGTAGAATTTAATCTCCTCCATAAAGATGTCCACAGGAACATTGACGGGTCTCCTCAGCCTGCCTCCAGACTGATAGTAGTAGAGGATGGCATCAAAGCTCGGTCGGTTCCTGTCAAAGAAGTACTCGTTCCTCAGAGGGTCGAAGAAGCGCATTCTTTTCCTGGGGTCACCAAGTAAGGTGGCAGGGAACTGAGCCAGTGTTTTTAATTGGGTTTCGAAGCGCAAGCCGGAGATGTTGATAACCACCCGCTCGCAGCACTCCTGGTCTGCCCGTTCAGGGTCGTAAACATCTTGGGACAGGGCTGCCAATGCCACAGTCTCGTCGAGGTTCTCCCCGGGCACCACAGTCATGTTTGTCCCCTCAAAAGGGCTAGTCGTTTTCACGCCCCACTTCTCGCGCTGTTCGTGGAAGATAGTAAGAGCACTTGTAGAGCGGCGCGTGTCGCGTCACTTCGCGCGCATTTTCCTCAAGGAGGTTTCTCCACATTCCCTCCCCAAGCAGAGGCTGGCAGTCTGGTCGATTGGCTGTCACATTCACAGCATTTTAAGCAGCAATGCCCTCCCTCACTCTCTCGCTTTCTCCAAGCGCTATGGCAAGCCGTAGTAACATTTATTCCTAACAAAATGTTACAGGTGCTTTTTCATGAGTCTAATATTCTAGTATTCTAAGTATTCCAATTAAGATTATGTAGTTTTCAATTTCACTAGTAGCTGCGGCTGAACCCCGAGTCGGGGTCGTCTGTCTCGGCGAAATACACGGCGCTGGAGAACAGTATTACTCCAATGAAAAGGAAGAATATGAGGAGACCCAGCTCTCGCATGCTCGCTTGCAGGGTCTTGCCCAAGATCTGAAGCCCCTTCGAGTGTCTGGACAGCTTGAATATGCGGAACACCCGCACCAAACGAATGACCCTCAGGATGGCCAGAGACATCGCCTGCTGGCTGTTGCCCTGATGCTCGGCCAACTCCAGACCCAAGGTGATGAAGTAGGGAATAATAGCCACGATGTCAATTGTGTTCATGATATTCTTGAAGAAGGCGGGCTTGCTTGGGCACGCGAGAAACCTCACGAGCAATTCAAAGGAGAACCAGATTATACAAAGGGTCTCCACGATAAAGAAGGGGTCTGTGAATGGATTGGGCTTCTTTGAACTAGCAGTTCCATTGAATGCGAGGTGCTCCTCGTACATTTTCCCGTCCTCCCTAAACTCTGGTAAAGTCTCCAAGCAAAAGATTACAATTGATATCAAAATGACGAGCACCGAGACGATTGCGATGCCCCTTGCGGGTCCAGAGCTCTCTGGGTACTCGAACAGCAGCCAGACCTGCCTCTGAAACTCGTTTTCGGGCAAAGGTCGCTCTTCCTCCTTGATGAAACCCTCGTCCTCCTTAAAATTCTCAATGACTTCTTCTCCTAACTCGTAGAATTTGATCTCCTCCATAAAGATGTCCACAGGAACATTGACGGGTCTCCTCAACCTGCCTCCAGACTGATAGTAGTAGAGAATGGCATCAAAACTCGGTCGGTTCCTGTCAAAGAAGTACTCGTTCCTCAGAGGGTCGAAGAAGCGCATTCTTTTCCTGGGGTCACCAAGTAAGGTGGCAGGGAACTGAGCCAGTGTTTTTAATTGGGTTTCGAAGCGCAAGCCGGAGATGTTGATAACCACCCGCTCGCAGCACTCCTGGTCTGCCCGTTCAGGGTCGTAAACATCTTGGGACAGGGCTGCCAATGCCACAGTCTCGTCGAGGTTCTCCCCGGGCACCACAGTCATGTTTGTCCCCTCAAAAGGGCTAGTCGTTTTCACGCCCCACTTCTCGCGCTGTTCGTGGAAGATAGTAAGAGCACTTGTAGAGCGGCGCGTGTCGCGTCACTTCGCGCGCATTTTCCTCAAGGAGGTTTCTCCACATTCCCTCCCCAAGCAGAGGCTGGCAGTCTGGTCGATTGGCTGTCACATTCACAGCATTTTAAGCAGCAATGCCCTCCCTCACTCTCTCGCTTTCTCCAAGCGCTATGGCAAGCCGTAGTAACATTTATTCCTAACAAAATGTTACAGGTGCTTTTTCATGAGTCTAATATTCTAGTATTCTAAGTATTCCAATTAAGATTATGTAGTTTTCAATTTCACTAGTAGCTTACTATTCCAGATGTGGATTAATTAATATTTTTGGAGTAGCTCCTCTTAAATTGACCTATAAATGTTTTAAATAAATAAATAAATGTCCCTTTTTAAAAAAAAAAAAAAAAGATAGGCTGCTCCAAAGACTTTTAAAAGGCGTTGGCATTTATGGTGCCATGTGTTCATTATTATGTTGTTGCATGCTGTGAATCAACAATAATTACCAGATATGCACATGAAAATGATCTAATAACAACTGCAAAACTCATTTAATCTGAAAAGGTTAACAGTACATTCTCTTAATTGTAAACACAAATAGTCACAATAATAAAAAAGGGTAAACCATTTAACTGGGAATTACGATACAAACACACATTATCTATATTTCATTCTTCGAAGGCTGAATTTAATGACATCACAGCGGCATGATTGCATCACAGCGGCATGAAGAAGGCTGTCCAATTTCAAAGGCTAGTTTAAATGCATCCATGAAATGCGTCCTTTGTTTCCCGGGCCACAACCAGTACAAATCAGGGCCGTAACCACAAGTCCCCCCCAATAATCAGATATGGCCAAAATGTCCCCCCCCCCAATATTTTATATTCCTGAAGCTCCTCTGCTGCACTGTGTTATGAACTGCTAAAATATGGTTACCATAAAAAAGTTATTTTTTTTAGCGTGGTCTGCCTCAGCTCTCTAACAGCGCTCGTCTATGTCAAAATGTTAGCCAATCAAATCAAAGAAGGCGGGCTTAACAGTTCGCAAAGAAGCAGCGCGTCGGTTTAACGGCTTCAGTTTTCAGCGGAGTGCGAGGTAAGATTATGCTAAGCAGTTAAACTTTAATATTTGACAGACATTTCACAAAAGCCTTTCAAGACCGACAGTAATATACAGGGATGCAAACATTTGCGTACATTTAACGTAATACAATGCGTTTAAGTATGCGATGTGATTAAACACTAACTGGGATGTTTTCATCCTCAGATAATTATTAGGCCAATATATAATTCACACGAGTGAATATACTGTATATACTGTGAATTAATTAACATGGGAGATTTATCATCCTCATACTTAGACCACAGTAAAACGTGTGTTTTTAGGCTGTGAATGACATCCATTATTTGCAACCTTTTTCTCTGTTTTTTGAACAATAAACCTCCAAGTGACTACAACCATTTTTATATTGATATGTCCATATCAGGTCTGTTCTGAAATTTAAAGGGATAGTTCTCCTAAAAATTAACATCCAGTTTTTTTATGAACATTTCGTTATAATTTAATTACCCTTTTGCAATTCCAAACCCAATTACTTTTTCTTTTCATAACAAAATGTTTTCCGCTCCAGTCTATTCAATAAAATAGTAGAATACAAGGGACAAATACGTTAAAGCATTAAAAAGGTGTACTAAAAGCACCATGTAATCCAAGTAGCCAGAGGTTTGTGCTGTATGTCCTGATTTTATTGCACAGCTGTGTAAATATTCTTCAGAATAGGCCTACTCATTTTGTGTTTATAAATCCTAACAACATACAGGTTTGTGAAAGTGCTTTCACAACGAAACACAGCGTCACACACAGCGGCCTAGAGTGAGCAGAGGCCGGGGGCTAGCGTGAGGAACAGCCGGAGGGCTAGAGTGAGCAGAGGCGGCGGGCTTGAGAACGGCGCGGCCGGCAGATTCGACGAAGGAGGCTTGCGGCAACCACATGTGACGACCCCGGGCTGGACTCCGCTTCGTCCACGTTGAAAGCCGATCCGGTGATCCACAGCGCAAAGTTGTTGTATTTCCTCAGCAACCAGCACGGATCAGCTCCAGGCATGACGAAGCAGATATCGTCCTCTTTTGGAAGGCCAAACAAAGTAGTTTCGCTTTCTCAACGAAACACACAGGCGCCTTCACGACATGGCGGCAACAACAATACTACAGCGAGAATAAAAGGTACGCCTTCTTTCTTTGCGTGAACATTTGGGTGGCGTTATGCAAATCTTCCCA
>NW_015540843.1:388448-390032 GCF_001515605.1 Sinocyclocheilus anshuiensis | reverse complement strand
TGACTCTTAACTTTTATAAAGAATATCTCTTTGGATTTGAGACTTTAGTCTTTGCAACTTTACAGATATTCTTTATGCACCAAGAGCTTGTAACACTCCAAAGAGAAAGGAAAAATTGAAATCGCATCATATGACCCCTTTAATAATGTGGCTATTTGCCATGTACACCAGAAACGACTGGACAAATTAGAACTTCAAAAAGTATGCCAGTCCTTCATTCAAAGTAAATGATAAGCACAAGAAGATATTTGGATCCTTCATTTAAAATTTAGTGAAGACGACATGAATTGTTATGTAACATTGTAAATGATTGTATTTATCAGGGGGTCTTTGTAATGATGTGTGAGATGGTTTTAAATTGGATGGAGTTGTAAATTAATTTTTTCATTTTATATTTACTGAATATTTGTATTTATACTTTGGTTCACTAGTCTATTTTTCTGAAAAAAGTGATTGTGATGTGTATATATATAGGACAGTTTTTAGCTGAAAAGATGCTTATTATAAACCATCAAAATCTCACTGACCTTGCTGTAGTTTTTGAGAAAAAAAAGTAAAGATCTTGTGTTTTGTGTGTGTGTGTTTGTGTATTGATAGATAGCCTAGATACACTGAACAAAATTATAACCGCAACACTTTTGTTTTTGCCCCCATTTTTCATGAGCTGAACTCAAAGATCTAAGACTTTTTCTATGTACACAAAAGGCCTATTTCTCTCAAATATTGTTCACAAATCTGTCTAAATCTGTGTTCGTGAGCACTTCTCCTTTGCCGAGATAATCCATCCACCTCACAGGTGTGGCATATCAAGATGCTGATTAGACAGCATGATTATTGCACAGGTGTGCCTTAGGCTGGCCACAATAAAAGGCCACTCTAAAATGTGCCGTTTTATCACACAGCACAATGCCACAGATGTTGCAAGTTTTGAGGGAGCGTGCAATAGGCATGCTGACTGCAGGAATGTCCACCAGAGCTGTTGCCCGTGAATTGAATGTTCATTTCTCTACCATAAGCCGTCTCCAAAGGCATTTCAGAGAATTTGGCAGTACATCCAACCGGCCTCACAACTGCAGACCACGTGTAACCACACCAGCCCAGGACCTCCACATCCAGCATCTTCACCTCCAAGATCGTCTGAGACCAGCCACCCGGACAGCTGCTGCAACAATCGGTTTGCATAACCAAAGAATTTCTGCACAAACTGTCAGAAACCGTCTCAGGGAAGCTCATCTGCATGCTCGTCGTCCTCATCGGGGTCTCGACCTGACTGCAGTTCATCGTCGTAACCGACTTGAGTGGGCAAATGCTCACATTCGATAGCGTCTGGCACTTTGGAGAGGTGTTCTCTTCAAGGATGAATCCAGGTTTTCACTGTACAGTGCAGATGGCAGACAGCGTGTATGGCGTCGTGTGGGTGAGCAGTTTGCTGATGTCAACGTTGTGGATCGAGGGGCCCATGGTGGCGGTGGGGTTATGGCATGGGCAGGCGTATGTTATGGACAACAAACACAGGTGCATTTTATTGATGGCACAGAGATACCGTGACGAGATCCCGAGGCCCATTGTTGTGCCATTCATCCA
>NW_015540843.1:387184-387659 GCF_001515605.1 Sinocyclocheilus anshuiensis | reverse complement strand
TTTTGTTTTTGCCCCCATTTTTCATGAGCTGAACTCAAAGATCTAAGACTTTTTCTATGTACACAAAAGGCCTATTTCTCTCCAATATTGTTCACAAATCTGTCTTAATCTGTTTTAGTGAGCACTTCTCCTTTGCTGAGATAATCCATCCACCTCACAGGTGTGGCATATCAAGATGCTGATTAGACAGCATGATTATTGCACATGCAATATTGCATTATTGCAACTGCACATTGTGCAGTTTTATCACACAGCACAATGCCACAGATGTCGCAAGTTTTGAGGGAGCGTGCAATTGGCATGCTGACTGCAGGAATGTCCACCAGGCCCGTGGCCCGTGAATTGAATGTTCATTTCTCTACCATAAGCCGTCTCCAAAGGCGTTTCAGAGAAGTACATCCAACATCCAACCGGCCTCACAACCGCAGACCACGTGTAACCACACCAGCCCAGGACCTCCACATCCAGCATCTTC
>NW_015540843.1:373247-387015 GCF_001515605.1 Sinocyclocheilus anshuiensis | reverse complement strand
GTATGGCATCGTGTGGGTGAGCGGTTTGCTGATGTCAACATTGTGTATCGAGTAGCCCATGGTGGCGGTGGGCTTATGGTATGGTCAGGCGTATGTTATGGACAATGAACACAGGTGCATTTTATTGATGGCATTTTGAATGCACAGAGATACCGTGTCGAGATCCTGAGGCTCATTGTTGTGCCATTCATCCACGACCATCACCTCAAGGCCTTTTGTGTACATAGAAAAAGTCTTAGATCTTTGAGTTCAGCTCATGAAAAATGGGGGCAAAAACAAAAGTGTTGCGTTTATAATTTTGTTCAGTGTAGATAGATAGACAGACAGACAGACCAAACCCATCTTTTGGTCCCCCACAAAGTTTAAGGTGTGGTTACGGCCTTGATACAAATAATGGATCCTTATGGCCCAGACTATACCAAGATTCATTGCGCACACATGATGACTTTTTTTTTTTTTCTGAGAAAAAAATGCTGGATTACACTTTTAAATGTAAGTAATGAGTTTTGATACTTACAAATAAAAAATAAATAAAAAAACTTTAAAGCAGTTCCAATGTTGATGGGTTTATTCTCGATTCTATTTAATTGTTGTCTTTTTATCTATTTTTTTGTTTTGAGATATTGCATAATATATTCAAAATGGCGGCAGGAAAAGGTGATGCACCATGTACCTCAGGAATAAGTGTTAAATACTTTTATTCTCAGAAAACCAGACAGGTACAAAAAATAGATTCATCCAGATTTTAACAATATTTTTCTGTCCACTACAGTGGACGTCATGCACCAAAGGGTATAATTCTGCCTATGGGCCTATATATAGGTTCTGCCTTATTTTGTGTTTTATTAAAATTATGACATAATTTACACTTGAATGGTTTTATTGAACAGAACTATTAAATAGTCTTCAGATTTTATCATTTATTTCAATGCTTACAGTCTATATTTATTTATTAGGTAATATAAAAGTGTAGGCATGTATACATGTACAATCATGCACACAGATATATGTGTGCATGATTGTGTTCGAGTGTGTGGTAGGAGGGTGTGTGTGCTTGTGTGTGTTTGTATTTGTGCTCACATGTGTATGAATAGCCCACCAACCCCACAGCCCCAGGCCCATAGACACACACTCTTACATTTTGTTTGTTACACTTCACATTTCTGTGCCGTCATGACATAGCTTGTTGTTATTGAATGTTCTTATGTGTATTCAAACCATTTTCACATAGCAAATATTTTAAAAACTTTTTTTAAGACCACACATTTAGTTCTATTGATTCACTTTTTATACCTTTGATGCATGGTGTCCACTACAGTGGACATATATGTAACTCCCTCAAAATATAATATATTGACAAAAAAAATGTTGGCATGATTTTTCACTTGTTTAAAAGTAAAAACAAACATGTAAAAAAAGTATTACTTTGTGATTTAATAATTCATGCATCAGAGGGTTAATTATGTACTTAAATATTTAGACGTGAACCTGTCTGTTTTGTTTTCAGACAGTTATATCTTTCATGTCCAATACAAATATACTGCCGCTCATCAATGGCAGCTGTCACAGTTGATAGTTGACATCGCAATACTTTGCTATATTGTTTAACAGTGCTCAGTTCAACCTTCACGTATTTTGAGGGATGCAGTCCCTGAATTAGAATACAGATATTATTTACAGAATCACAAAGAAACAATTACATTTTTGCATTTTCAAGTGGTGCTTGACTGGACAATAAATGTAGGCAAAGTGTACTAGTAACATAAAAAGAGATACATTTCATTTAAGGGCTAAATGCAAAAACAGCTTGCCATAGAGGGCTGTTTATGAATGTACACATTTGGAATTATTATGGGAATGCACATCCAAATCCAAAGTTTAAACAAACCGTTCTTCGCATAATCTTTGGTGGCAACATTTAGTTGCGTTGAAGTTAGTTTGTAATTTCATTGGTATTTTATTGATTTACAAAGTTATTGGAGCACAAAGCGCAATTGCTCTCTACATTTCAGATTCTTCTCATTCCTGGTTAGACTGTGCTTCATTTTAAACGGTATTTGTAGCACTCATCTTATGATGTAATTGTTCAAATACTCCAAACTATAAAACACTTGCAGCGATTATGCAAGTGTCTGAAAAGCTCTAAAATGCTTCAACAGAACATTCAGTGATGGGTGGAGTTGTGGGCCAAGTTGAAAAGAATGACGTAGAGACCCAAAATAGAAATAGATTTCTTTTCCCATGGAGTAAATCCGGGAGCAGCACATGGGGAGAAAAAAACTACACAAGGGCCATACCCTTTGTTAAAAAGACGTTTGCATAGTTCATAGATTTTCAAGACACAGATTCATGTTTGAGTGACACTGCAGGTTATTCAAATTGTCTTAAAACAGACAGAAATTGTATTTCAGTTATATTAGGCAAACGTTCCCATGCTGACATTTTAGAAAAAGGTCAAAGTAGAAAAGAATAAAATCATTCCTCATTCCTCCTTTTCCCCATACATGACAGTGTTTTTTCCCTTCCAGTTATGACCTTGTATCATGCTAGGTACTGCATCAGAAACATCACAGACAATCAAACACCTAATCTAAAGTCATTTTTTGCACATCAAGTTCATCGGCAATTAACTCCATTATTCAACCCTTGCTTTATTACAGATGTCTTCATTCATCTCAATGACCTAATGTTTAATTAGACTGTGTGTTGAATGTGTGTTAATGACCTTCACACTCTTAACTAGTTTGACTAGTTTAATTGGTTTATAACATCATAGCATTCATTTCTGATCTTGAAAAACATCTGGATGTGATGCCTATAAGCTGTTTTCATTTACCTTTTTTCTTAATTTTTCATAATTGGAGATTGAAAGATCAGAGGAATGGCAGTTATGTGGTTTAATTGACCCTTTGATATTTTCTTATTTTGCTTTTCCACCAAATTTTTTTTTCTTTTTAACAGAATCAGTTCCTACCATATTTATCACATTGCTGTGAGCTCCTTTGAACTGGCAATCATTACTCAAGAACACAACTAGCTCACACACACCCACACACACACACACACACACAGCTCAGGTATCCAGCATCCTGCGGACTCTATCAAGGTGACTTCCGCTCCATCAGTGAGCGACTGCTGCAGTGATTCATGCGTCTTTGACAGGACATGTTTTTATGCTGTTGTGGAACAGATGAGAAAAAGGATTTCCTAGACTGTCATTTTGTCCAGGGATGCATTAAGGAAATGCACAGGTCACTGCCGGTGTCCTGGAAGATTAAATTTACAGTCTCCGCCTATATAACATAAGAGCTACTGATTGGCTGAAAATGAGGAAGGGTGTCATTCATTGTGAGTGTGTGTGGGACATACAGCATCACTTTACTGTAAGGCATTCATACAGTATATCTTTATTTTTACGTTTAGAAACATGGAACATACCAAATGTATTGTCATATAGACTTGAACATGATATTAAGTTAAAATCCCTTTTATTTTTAGATGGTAATGTTCATATATTTTAGATAATTAAACTTTTCACTGTTGTTTTTCACTATTTTGAATAACTTTTTTAACTTAATATCATTTCAGTTATCCTGTGGTGTGACAAATTATTTTTAGGTAGAAAAACTCAAGTACAAGTACTGAATGCAGTTCATCAAGTAATATGAGCATGTGAATATGGCATGCACAATAATTATAGAACATTTATTTATAAAAATGCTGTTTACATTTTTTTTTATGCACATCATATATATGTAACATGCAGGACATTTCAGCCATTTTGACACACTGATTGCTGAAAATGCTGGGTACATGAACATGAATAGATTCATATAAATAATACAAATTTAATTAATAGTAGGAGGTAAAACTATGAAAGCCTGTTTCTACTTCAGCATTAAAAAAATAAATCATTAACTGTGACGTTTTCTTTGGTTTATTTTTAACTTATTTCATAATTTGAACTTGAAATTGATCATTTCAACTTTATTACTTGTATCTTTATATCTCAAAATTGTAATTTTGTTTGTCAAAATTCAAACCTTTTTCTCAATAGCAGCTTTATCATAATTGTGACACTTGTGAAAATGACCAATTTTTTCTCACAATTGGAACTTTATTTCTCGTAATTGTGTCTTTATTTCCTGTAATTGTGACTTCCTATCTCATGACTTTATTTCTTATTTTAAACCGTATTTCACCATTACCTAATGTATTTATTGTTATACCAATGATGAAATATCTCTATCCATAATATGATATGTTTCTGTTTCATATGTATCACATGGTTCATGACAGTTCAATCCACAGATAAAGAGAACTGCCCATATTTGGAGCCATAATTAGTCTTCGTTTTGCCTTAAACAGCAAATGACTGGAAATCCACATATTTGCTGTGACATTCTACATCCAAACACATTTGATGGCAATGATGTCTGATCAGATGTCTGATGTCTGACAGTAGATGATCAGTTCGTTAAGGATGTAACAGTCACATGTAACAACAGAAAATAAGAGTCACTGTGGAATGGATCTATACATGATGCAGAGACTATTTATACACAGTATGTACAAGTGAAGCAGTCTGCATTACAGCTGCGTACATCTCGACTTAATAACTTTGTAGAAATATGCTTAATAGCAGCAAGGTTGTTGTTAGTGTGACCATGTGTCATTATATTTACACAAGATGTGGTTGGTAAAATGCTTGTTTGAGTTTTAAACTAGGATTAAATTGATTCCACTGATATGAATGTTCGATCTTTTGAGGTGATTTTTGAACACACATCAAAGCGACTGGCAGCTGCCCAGGGTTTTTTCAGCACTCATTTGCGTTAATTCAGATTTTGACACCTCTTGCTCTTCTGTCAGTCTACTTTTCCATCCTCCTTTTTACAAATATGATTATTTGACCTAATGAGCTGCTTGCAGCCTCTCTTAAATGACTTCCATCAGCTCAAAGTCATTTAATTAGTGTGTAATTATCTTTTGCTACCTCACAGGAATTTGAACGTAGCTAACTTTGTCAGCAGTTTGAAAAGTTCTACTTATTGAAAATTACATTTATGCAAAGGCCAAATCAACAATTTCCGTTTCTTGTCATTTTTGCACTGTTTTCCTTGTAATGAGAAATGTGTCCGTTATCAGTCGCATACAAACCTGTCTTTTGATGAAGGTAAAGTGTCACTTCTGTGCCACTAGTTTACTCTAACAGTTTCAAAATAAGACATAGTCTCATTGTCTCATTCAGAGATATAAAGTGTAAAGATACAGAAATAAAAAATTTTGAGGAAATAAGTGAAAGTGGTGATCTTTTGTGTCCAGAAGAGCTATAACTAAAAAGCATAAAGATGACAGCTCGAATGATCATTACTGAAAAATCTGGTTTCTAAAAGTAATGCTAGTGCTATGTAATGCTCATGTTAACTTTGATTTCCACCTCAGTAGTGACATGGATTCACTTCAGTGTGCTATTAACCCACTTATTGCATGCTTACATCTTGTTGATTAACAGAAAAAAATGCATTGAACTTGCAAAGCATTACTAGACTTGATATTCGTCATTATTAAACACTTTGGGCTCTATTTGATCTTGATTTTGCTGTTTGATGTATGTTTGTATGAGTTCTGGCTCTCAGTGGTGGCCGAGCCTGTAGCGCTACAGCAAACAGTGTTTCATGAAAGAGAAGCTTATATTTTTAGTGTGTGACTGCCTTTACATAACTACAAATAATAATAGTGCCATTGATCGTGGCTCTACCACAACAAAATAGACTGGGAGTGCTGTGGATCTTTTGTAATGAAATTAATTGTCTGCATTTCACTGTGTATCAAACATTTAAACCTAGTTTTACAGTCATGGCAGCTGACTCAAATAATGCAATCACTTTAAACAACTATAGCGATATTAAAATCATGGATTCTGCTCATGTGGACAGTGATTATGAGATCACAGATTTAGTTTTTCCTGTATTTATACATGTACATAAACAGTACTGACAGTCTTTTTTAATAAGCTTGAAAACTAATGACAAGGCAATATTGAAAGGCAGTTATGTAAAATTGCTGGTCTATTTTAGGCCTCTGTTCACAACTGGCTTCGTTTACATGCAACCTAATAATCCACCAATAATCCAATCAGATTCTGAATAGTCTGACAGAAAAGCATTCATGTAAACAGTCGATCAGTCGATCTGACTAAGCTTGATTTGAATGAAATTGGTGTAGATCTTAAATAATCCTTCAAACTGAAAAATAATAGACACGTAAACCTTTGAATTAGATATCTTTTTCATTTGTACTTTAAAATGTCTCATGCGTATACACAATGTGCTTGTGTTTATTTACATCTTGTGTTATAAATATGCTGTCAGGTGGAAAGAACTGGTTGGTGGAGGAGACTGAATATTTATACATGGTGTAAGAATAATACATAAGAAATACATAAAAACAACTTTTTGGCCATACTTTTAGGTATGTCAACAAGATAAAAATTGCTTCTGTTGACATGCTTGTGGTGGCTTTGTGCTTTGTGATATGCCAGTCACACTAAGAACAGTTGGACAAACAAGGATCAACATGAACTGACTCCAAAACAGAACTCCAAAACCACATAAAAATACACTCTGAGCTATGGTTGCTTGCAATACAAAACTCTGCCTGTAACCTTGGTAACAGTACTGGTTCCTGTGTCTAAGCATTGAGGTGACTGTCCTGTCAGATTTTACCTGGAAATTAATTTTGCGATGAACGTTCAATTCAATTCAATTCCTGATGGCCACAGTCCATCCAATAAAATGAATATTTCTCCCAAAATTTAAATTCTGTCTTCATTTACTGACCTTAATGTCATTCAAAATTTCTGTCTGTATGTATGCCATTTTCGAAGTGTCTATTTACACCAAGAGCAAATAGCCCACCTTGTTGGCAGAGCTAAAGTGTGGTTGGGCTAAACAATTACAAACATTAATCGACGGCCATTAATCGACAGATTCAGTGGTGTAGATGAAAAAGCACTTCACACATTCTTTATGACGCGAGCGACCCGAGTTTGAATCCAACTTTTGCCAAACTTCTTCTTCTCCCTTTTCACATTTCTTATTACATCAGAAAGGCATATATTTTCAATAAAAATGAAGAAAAAATTAATAAAAAGGTGAAAATAAAGTATCGGGTAGGGTTAGGGTAGGTGTAGGGAGAGTGCTTTATTGTCCCAATAAGGCAGCATCCATTTAATAATTCTAATTTAAATGATAATTTACATTTAATACATTATTATTGCATGCTGTTTTATAATGTACTACAATACTGAGGTGCAGATATTTGCAATAAGTAGTATAAACAGCAGAAAATGCTGCTATTTTTACAGTGTAAATAGAATCTATCACTATTTGCACTTATTGTAAATAGCATATCACTAAGAAAATACTGCTATTTTTTTACTTAGTGTAAATAGAATCCATTGCTATTTGCACTTAGAAACTCTTTTCCATTCATACTGTAAAGGTCATGGTGACCATGACTGTCAAGCTCCAAAGCTGTCAAAGGACCAAAAAATGTATCATAATGTAGTCTAAAGTAGTCTGTAGTCACCTGAAGTCATATAAAAACGTTTTGTATTGATCAGTTTTCTGATGCCACTTGCTGACATGCCATTCTTTTCAGTGAATAACAACTTAAATTGTTATTTCTTAACACAAACCTATTGTATGACTTCAGGATAGACAATATTTTTTTATTATATTTTTATGGCATTTTTGTTGTCCTTTTAAAAGCCATGGTCGCTATAAACTTTGTATTAAAAAGACCTGCATGAAGATACTTCAAATCATCCTACTAATGACAAATTTATTTTTTGAGTCAACTATCCCTTTAATTACATAAAAACAAGAGCATAAATGACACTGACAAAAAAAAAAAAAGAAATGGAGGTCTTCTGAAAGTTCTGAGGTAAACAAGGAGTTCCCTGACTTCCTTCCTTCAGTCTATTTTATAATCAACAGATCAGATTTAGGTCAGAGCAAAGGTTGCAACATGAGACTGTAGGATATCTGCACTAGCATCTGGTGGGATATACCACAACCAAACCTCCTTGGGTGTTTCACGCATGGACACTCCTGTGGAGGGGAGCTGTGGAGCAAATTTACATGAGACAGACTACAGTTCATACTGTAACTCACTGTGTCGACCACCGCTGTCAGTATTTGCAGGCCTCAATGAGACATTCATTGTTGGCCACAAGCAGTACAACAAATTCAACATGGCAACTGAACAAAATGGAGACAGATACAACATAAGCCAGCAAGCACACATACACCCAAACAACACATCCTAAAACATTTGATTATTCTTTAAATGTAAACAAACCCTCTAAGGAGGAAGCTGCAGTGTTTGAGTTTTGGTATAATCCTCTTCGTCCTGCTGCTATGTGTTTATCTTGATTAAGTTAGTTATTCATAGGCTACTTGAAAACCAAACAGTACTGTTCATCTTTTATCTTATCTAATTTTATTCGCTAATTTCTTATCAGTAGACCAGGATGATTCAGGTGTACCTTTGTTCTGTGTAAAGATATTTACTGCACTGTAGTCATTAAAACAGTTTTTATGTTCCGGGGACAGCTAACATATAATCTATGCAAAGATGCTAATTATGCAAACCTTCAGGAATTAATAACCTTGCCGGACATTTACAGAAAACGGGGCAACTCTGAAACACCTGTTCAGTTAGAGAATGAATTGCCATTATAAGTCAAAAGAATGCTAACATATACTGTGTACACTATTAACAGCATTTGAACTGACATTCATTTGATTATATATATATATATATATATATGTATGCCCTTGCTTTGAATGACTTCAGCACATTTGCAGCCACAGGACATCGCAAGTCTCTCACACTGCTCTGGTGTGATCTTGGTCCACTCTTCTTCCAGTCTTCTTCCACAGTTCGGTGACTGTAGTGGGTTTTTAGCCATAACTTTGTGACCAAGAATTTTCCAGAGATTTTCAGGATTCTTTGGTTGGCCATTTCATTATTTCATTGTTTTCAGCTTCTAGGAACTGCTTTACCTGTTTTGCTGTGTGATGGGGCATTGTCCTGCATGAAAATTGCTGGGTGATTGGGCAATGAACGCAGGGAAGGGACTACATACCACAGGAGCTTCTGATAAACATTTGCATTCACTCTGCCATGTAGCTGTATAAAAGGCCCAGCTATTGCTGCAGAAAACATCCCCCAAACCATGACACTTCCTCCTCCACCTTTCACTAACTTCTTTACACACTTTGGGTTCAGTCTTTCCCCAGTTTGATGATGAACACAAATGTTTCCCTTCGGACCCAAATAAATTAAACTTGCTAAAGTGAACTTTGAACCAGTTCTCCTCTGTCCACACTACATGATCCTCAGCAAAGGTTAGTCTAGCCTTTTAATTCTTTCCGCTGATACAAGGTTTGGTCGCTACAAACCTTTCAGTGGGCTTTCAGTCCAAATTCTCTTAAACATCGAGACACTGTATGCCGAGATCCTTACCCTGTTCAGTGCTGAACTGGCAAGCAATTCCAGCTGCAGTGTTGAACCGATTGCCCATATTTAACTCATGAAATATATTTAAAATACTGCAACATTTAAAAAAAAAATGGAATACTTAAATGGAAACATTTTTTATTCCTACTGTGATTTTAACAATTGAAGAACTGCCCCCAGACTGAGCCTGGTTTCTCCCAAGGTTTTTTTTTTTTCATCCATTTCTGTCACCGATAAAGTTTGGGTTCCTTGCCACTGTCGCCTTTTGGCTAACTTGATAACAACTGAGCTGGATGATGACATCAATATTTTCTCCAAAGCTGCTTTATAGATGAATTAAACTCATTTCATAGTTAATGAACTTTACACAGTTATTGAACTGAAGTGAATCAATAATGAACTGGTTTCAATTGAATAATGACTTTTTATAATGACCATTTGAATTATATTAATATATCAAGCGTATAGCGTTAGTTCTGGCAGGTCACGTGAGTCAAGCTTGCATCGGCTGACTCTTAGCTGATCACATCTACCTATAAGAAGACGACACCTATCACGGCATTCCTATATAAGGTCTACTCAGTATTGTTCAGCAGCTTTTTCGCTTGCTCAGAAGCAAATTACCCTTCTCCATCCCCAACTCCTCCTTTCGCCACAGTCAGGACTTGGCTTTCTGATATTCCTTGTTGAATCAGGCTCCTTTTATCTTGAATAATGTTACAATTAAATATCATTAAGTACATTAATGATATCTGCTTTGTTCTGTTCTGTTTACCCTAGGGGGGTTACTATTGCTGCTCTCCTTGCTCATTCATGACATGCTGCATGGATGGGCAGGGAGTTTTTGCCCTGAACAGAACCATACCACCAAACTCTATGCTTCCTGTTTGGACTTGGTCACTTCCTGTTTGTTGCTGCCACGTGTTTTGCATTGGAGCTCCATCAAGTTAATTCTTTATCGTCTATTTTTTAAATAAAACATTTTTTTTATACACCATCATTTTCATTTCTATAACGTGTGAATATATCCCCTATTGTATTCTACAACAAAAACAAATGGAGCGCCTTGTTATCACTAGTTTTATTTTGATTTACCAAGTCCGCTACTAGCCTGTAGCCCATTAGCATCACCAGCGTGGTTGCCGCTAATCTTGCTTTCATTGTTTACACTATTCACACACATTACCATTGTTTTACTCACTGTTACTTGCCTTAATGGCAGATTTGTGTCTACCTTTGAGTGCAGGTGAGGACACGTTCGAGCTGAACTCGGTGCAGCTCGAGCTGGAGGCTGTGGAGAAGCAGATCCACGAGCTGCTAGAGAGGCAGGCCCAGCTGAGAGAGTGGAGAGCCGCGGTGGAAACATGCTGTGCTGACGCTCACAAGTCCGGGGTAAGTATACAGCGCGCTGCTAACACTCCCACCACCTCTACTCCGCGTGTTTCTCTGCACAGGCCCCGTGCACCCAGGACGCGATCTTCCCAGATGTCCTTCACTCCGGTGCCGGAACACCACAGACCCTGGGTGCACGAGCAGCGGAAGACGCAAGCCAGGTCCCGGGCGAGGACCTCTCCCCCTCTGCCGCCTCCGGTCTTCGAGATCTCCACCCGGAACCGCTTTGCTCCCCTTCGTGACGACGCTGTGATCGCCGGAGACTCCATCATCCGGGATGTCCGTGCTACCCTTGCTAAAGGTAAAGTGCACACTCACTGTTTTCCTGGCGCTCGTGTTCTCGATGTTTCTGTGCAGATACCCACGATCCTGAAGGGCGACGAGAGCGTCAGAGCGGTCGTGCTCCACGCGGGGGTTAACGACACCAAGCTGCGGCAGACGGAAACACTGAAGAGGGACTTCAGGAGCCTAATCGAGACACATCGCCCGCGACGACGATCATCGTTTCAGGACCGCTTCCCACGTATCGACGAGGACACGAAAGGTTCAGTAGACTGTTTGCTCTAAACGAATGTTTATTGTCATGGTGTAAAGAACAGAAACTGCTCTTTGTTAATAATTGGAATCTTTTCTGGGAGCGACCTAGTCTTTATCGCGCTGATGGCCTGCACCCCAGAAGAGTCGGAGTGGAACTCCTCTTGGACAACATCTCCAGGACGCTACGCTCCATATTACTAGTTAGCCAATTCTCAAATAACTGCTATGATGGCTTTTGCTCTACCCACTTAAAGCTTGGGCTCCTAAACATTAGATCACTCGCACACAAAGCAGTTATTGTAAATGAAAAGACCACAGATAATAGTTTTGATGTACTCTGCTTGACTGAAACCTGGAATGACGTGACTAAGTATGTGCCCTCTTTCTTTTGTGTAATAACGGTAAATACCACTTTATTTCTGTGTGACTAATTTTCAATCCTGACAAAGTAATTCATTATGATCAATGTATCACTTATTATTGTAAAACTGGTAAAACATTGATGCTTTTGGAATTAAATCTTTAAGTAAACAACAAAAATGCAAACAAACGGCCTGTCATGGGTCAGGGTGCCCTCTGGCTCCCTCTGCTGTCTGTGTGTCATGTCTTTTTCGGCAGCTTGTGATTGGTGCAATCAGCGCTGATCTGGCAGTGGGGCTGCGTGGGTTACTGGCTGCCTCTACCCCACCTGTTGCTTATTACCCTTTCCTTTATATTCCTCTTCCGTCTAGTTCTTGTTGTGAGTAGATTGTTTTGTGTTCGATGTGTTTTGTGTCCTGGGTTCTGGTTGTTTCATTCTCTGGTGTTACACTCACCTCTGTCTTCCCTGCTCCCAGGACGCATAGAGAGAAGGACTTCATCTCTCTGCCTCACTCAACTCTCAGGTTGTTGGTCCTGTGCGAGCGCTGAGTCTTGGGCAATCTTCTACTCCCTTGGTCCGCATCACACTGCCGACCGAAATTGGATTACCCCCAGAGACTGGCTTGCTATTTTGGTTACAGTTTTGTTTGTTTTTGTTACCTTTGGAGAATAAACTTTCTTTGCATCTAATCCTCTGCCTTTGAGTCCTCTGTCCTCCTCGTCCTGTCACAGAATCTACTCACCAGATATTATGGACACAGCAGAGGAGAATGAGATGCGCCGAGCCCTGATGCAGCAGGGCGTTCTTCTGGGTCGACATCAGGAGGAGATCGCGGCTTCCCGCCGCGCATACTCCGAGATCTCTCTCCAGCTTAACCAGCTGGTTGAACGGTTGGATCAGCTACACACCAGCCCTCCCGCGGCTCCTACGGTCACCCCTCCTCCCGACCCCGTTGGAACTAGTAGCCGTCGCACTGAACCACGGCTCAATCCTCCTGCTCCTTACTCGGGTGAGCCTAACAGTTGTCGCTCCTTTTTGTCCCAATGCTCTCTGACTTTCTCGCTGCAGCCTTCCTGTTTTCCCACGGAGCAGTCCAAGGTAGCTTTCACCATCACGCTCTTGGTGGGTCTAGCGAGAGAGTGGGGAACGGCCATGTGGGATAATGAGCACAGCTGCTGTTCTTCCTTTGAGAGTTTCTCGAAGGAACTACGCAAGGTGTTTGATCGCTCGGCTCAGGGAACTGAAGCGGCACGAGCCCTGGCGCTGCTACAGCAGGGAGAAGGCTCAGTATCCAGTTACTCGATTGAGTTTTGCACACTCGCGGCATCCTGTGGCTGGAATGACAAGGCTCTCTGGGATCACTTTCTTCACGGTCTAGCCGAGCACATCAAGGATGAAATCTATTCCCTGGAATTACCCTCGAGCCTGGACGGACTCATCGACCTCGCCATTCGGGTGGTTGACCGTATTGCTCTCCGTTACCGGCATCGGAGGGGAGGGGCTTATCTCGAGCCTGGTAATAGAGCTGTGTCTGCAGCGTCAGGTGACACACCATCTCAACTTCTCGACTTCCCCCAGGATGAGCCGATGCAGGTTGGGAGGGCGCGGTTGACGCTGAGGGAGTGGCGTCGTCGCCTGGACAACCAGCTGTTTCTCTACTGCAGAGAGGCCGGTCACGTGGCTGCTGCGTGCCCAGCCGTGGCAACCATGTCGAGGAGATCCGTTTTCTCCTCATTCACTCACCCACCGCCCAAGTGGTTTTGGGGCACACCTGGCTAGTCAAACAATCCTCACATTGACTGGGCTCTCAACTCTGTTTTAACCTGGAGCCAATTTTGTTTAGCTCAATGTTTGGGTGCTGCATTCTCCCCTGTTATGTCTCGTTCTCTGTTGCAGGAGGAGCCGGTGAACCTGGCAGGGGTAACAGAGGCTTACCATGACTTGAGA
>NW_015540843.1:365717-373159 GCF_001515605.1 Sinocyclocheilus anshuiensis | reverse complement strand
TTAATCATAACCAGTTATAATTAGTCATAAATATTTCCCTTTTGAGCTGATTTACTACAGTGTCCTGGGTTCTGGTTGTTGCTTTCTCTGGTGTTAAACTCACCTCTGTCTTCCCTGCTCCCAGGACGCATAGAGAGAAGGACTTCATCTCTCTGCCTCACTCAACTCTCAGGTTGTTGGTCCTGGGCGAGCGCTGAGTCTTGGGCAATCGTCTAATCCCTTGGTCCGCATCACACTGCCGACCGAAGTTGGATTACCCCGAGAGACTGGCTCGTTATTTTGGTTACAGTTTTATTTCTTTTTTGTTACCTTTGGAGAATTGATTTTTGGAATTTCTTGGTCCAACTGGGTCATCGGCCATCGTGCCAAGGGTACTTGCTGGTTCTAATTTAGTCTCTATCTGCTTCTCTGTTTCTGCCACGAGACTTGCAGCTCGAGGCAACTAGGAATTACACAAGCTTCAGTCTGGATCCAACCCTTACGAAGATCTGAGATGACCGAAGAGATGATGCCAACCCTCCAGAAGACCTCAGATGATGCTAACCCTGGAACAACATATAAAACTACCAAATTTTGCTTAATCGCAACCTTTAATCGCAATCGCAAAGTTTAATCACAACATATATTCATTGCAGTTAATAGTGTTCACCGTATGTTTGATTACGTGTAATGTTTAGCTAACTGCATGATTCTTACTGTACATTTCTGCCATAGTCACCACTAATAACCTACTCCTAAATGTAATGTAGAAACCTAATATTTTCTGTAAAGCTGCTTTACAACGATTAGTATCGTGAAAAGCGCTATACAAATAAACTTGAATTAAATTGAATTATGCTAAGTGTCAATCATTTTGACAATAGTGGTCCTGACAGAAATTAATTTATTAGTATTATTTAGTATTACTGTAGTAGTGTCTCTCAGTGGATCTCATGAGTATCTCTGTCAGCTGTATATGTCACAGCAGCAGCTTTCACTGACCTCATAAACCATACAATGAGCTGGAGACATGGGGTCAAGGGTCACACTCTCCCTGCTATTGCTGCATGTATTAAAAGCCTTCTCATTTAGGCTAATACATCCCTGTGAACTGATGCTGCTAATGTGATTTGTTGACACTGGTGAATGTGGGATCTGTAGTTACTAAATGAACAATCTACAATTAGAACATTCTAGAATCAGAACACCGTCTCCGCTATAAGGCAGTTAGATGCTTTTTGGAGCATGTATTGTATGTTTTGGAGGTTCAGTCCAAAACCTTGGGTGGTTTGGTGTTTAGCTGTGATGGTTATTTTTGTTTGCTTTTAAAGCAGTGGGCATCAAGTTTTTGTGGATGACAGTATTTTGCACGACCATATGGGCATCTGTCTAAATTAGGTTCTTTTGATTCAGTGCCAAAAGACCATTCTGATTGGAAACAACTTTTACAAGATGTATTTTCCTATCCTTGAAAAACAAAAAATATATTGTTAGTTTAAAACAAAACAGAAAAAGGAAACCAATGTTTTCACAATGTCTGTATCCATTAATGGTTCTAAGAAGTGCAAAATATGCACTGTATTAAAACACTAATTTTCCTGCTTTCCTTTAGAACTTTTCAAGTGGCACACACAGTGTTGTGTAAAATTAATAATAAAAGAAGTGGTTCCCTTTGTTCAAATATTCTGACTTGTAAAAAAAAAATTGGTTATATGTATTTATATCCTTGTTACCTTTGGAGAATGTCAGCTGTGGCGGTAACGGTTCTTTGGGTTCTGCTGCTGTGTGCAGTGTGTCCGTTGAACAGTTCTGGCAGGCTGCTAGCCCGTTTCTTAGATATGATCTGTGGTTTTGGGCATATCTTGCCTTGACGTCCCGTCCTTGGAGCGTCATTAGCCAAGTAGATATGCGTGCCTTGGTTACCACGCCATCCCTGATTCGTTGGCTGTTGAGGAAGGTTACTGGCTGGTGACAGGTTTCAATGATAATCTTCTGAGCTCCAATGTAGTTGGAGAAGCGCTGGATGGCCCACACAGTGCAAAGCAAAGCTTTTTTCGCAGTCTGAGTATTTGCATTCTGGGGGAAGCAGTGTTTTGCTGGCATAAGCGACCACTCGCTTGTCTTTGTCATGGAGCTGGTACAGGACGTGATCGATTTCTTTGAGGTGGTCTGCCACATTTGAGCTTTTCAGAAGAACATCATCCACGTAAACGAGATTGCCTCTCATTCTGGCATCAGGGCATGCTTTGTTCAGGAAGATGTTGAATTCAGCTGGTGAGTTGGCATAGCCGAAGGGGCACCGTGTGAAGGTGTATTGTCGATTGCCAAAGGTGAAAGCCAGCTTGTGTTGGTCATCAGGGTGGACAGGGATTGTCCAGAACCCTGAGGCGACGTCCAGTGTAGAAAGGATCGTCGAGCCTTTGATTTTTGGAATTTCTTGGTCCAACTGGGTCATCGGCCATCGTGCCAAGGGTACTTGCTGGTTCTAATTTAGTCTCTATCTGCTTCTCTGTTTCTGCCACGAGACTTGCAGCTCGAGGCAACTAGGAATTACACAAGCTTCAGTCTGGATCCAACCCTTACGAAGATCTGAGATGACCGAAGAGATGATGCCAACCCTCCAGAAGACCTCAGATGATGCTAACCCTGGAACAACATATAAAACTACCAAATTTTGCTTAATCGCAACCTTTAATCGCAATCGCAAAGTTTAATCACAACATATATTCATTGCAGTTAATAGTGTTCACCGTATGTTTGATTACGTGTAATGTTTAGCTAACTGCATGATTCTTACTGTACATTTCTGCCATAGTCACCACTAATAACCTACTCCTAAATGTAATGTAGAAACCTAATATTTTCTGTAAAGCTGCTTTACAACGATTAGTATCGTGAAAAGCGCTATACAAATAAACTTGAATTAAATTGAATTATGCTAAGTGTCAATCATTTTGACAATAGTGGTCCTGACAGAAATTAATTTATTAGTATTATTTAGTATTACTGTAGTAGTGTCTCTCAGTGGATCTCATGAGTATCTCTGTCAGCTGTATATGTCACAGCAGCAGCTTTCACTGACCTCATAAACCATACAATGAGCTGGAGACATGGGGTCAAGGGTCACACTCTCCCTGCTATTGCTGCATGTATTAAAAGCCTTCTCATTTAGGCTAATACATCCCTGTGAACTGATGCTGCTAATGTGATTTGTTGACACTGGTGAATGTGGGATCTGTAGTTACTAAATGAACAATCTACAATTAGAACATTCTAGAATCAGAACACCGTCTCCGCTATAAGGCAGTTAGATGCTTTTTGGAGCATGTATTGTATGTTTTGGAGGTTCAGTCCAAAACCTTGGGTGGTTTGGTGTTTAGCTGTGATGGTTATTTTTGTTTGCTTTTAAAGCAGTGGGCATCAAGTTTTTGTGGATGACAGTATTTTGCACGACCATATGGGCATCTGTCTAAATTAGGTTCTTTTGATTCAGTGCCAAAAGACCATTCTGATTGGAAACAACTTTTACAAGATGTATTTTCCTATCCTTGAAAAACAAAAAATATATTGTTAGTTTAAAACAAAACAGAAAAAGGAAACCAATGTTTTCACAATGTCTGTATCCATTAATGGTTCTAAGAAGTGCAAAATATGCACTGTATTAAAACACTAATTTTCCTGCTTTCCTTTAGAACTTTTCAAGTGGCACACACAGTGTTGTGTAAAATTAATAATAAAAGAAGTGGTTCCCTTTGTTCAAATATTCTGACTTGTAAAAAAAAAATTGGTTATATGTATTTATATCCTTAAATTCAACACTGAATAGCACTGCTGCTGAATCTACAAAGGGAAACATGCAGCAGTAGTCCAATTATTGTAGTCCAATAAGTAGTCCAATAAATGATTTGTATATGCCAGTTCTTTTTAATGAACCAAAAACATACAGCATGACCTGTGTAATCCAGTTACAGAACAAATGACTCAAATGAACTGACTCTTTTTGTGAATTGAAAATACTTTAAAATATATTTATTTTAAACAAACTGTTGATGGAAATGCTAAGGAACCAGAATCATAATAGGCAGTCATGTAGTCAGCATACACTGTATGCTTACTTTTTTCCCAGGGCTGTTTGTAAGGATTAATATTTGTGTATACCTTCAGTATACTCACTTGTTTTGAGATTCTTTTTATGCAGTTGATGCATTATCAATTCTATCATTCTGCCTTTCCTCACCTCTGGCAATCTCTGGCAGTCATCATCGTCATCAACTGAAGGAAGATATGGCAGTGAGTGGAGAAAATTTCAGGCTAAATAGTGTCAAGAGGGATGAATAAAAGAAACATGTTTAAGGAAAAGTGGAAAAACTACAAATTTTTTTACAAAAAACGTGAGGCAATAATGTGACCATGTGGGAGTGGATTCAGGGACTGGGGTAGTAAACCACTTTTTTTCTTTAGAACTACATGACTGTGTAAGAGGAATACAAGCCAGAATTGTTCAAATCTTATCTAAAGTTGTTACTTACAAATGAGTAATCCAGTTGTTATCAGGAACCCTGGAGCAGATGATCTGACAAGTAAAAGATTCCACAAAGACTCTTCAGTAACTGAGGCAAATGATCTGGTGATTATTAACCCAAGGGACATGGATGTTTTTGCTAGTGCAAACTTTGCGGGACTGCTTCAAAAGACAGTCGTTTTGTAGATGAGCTTGACTTCCTGGTCAACACAGAGACCTTGATCTGCACAAATCGTTCCACACCTCTTTGAATTAATGGTGGAAATGGAAATCAGCCCTTGAATCTTTGACAGGAGAAGTGCAGGACTTTGCCAGTCACATTGAAGAGAACATTGACAAGTCTTGATTACAGAATATCGACTGAAGCTCTGAGTGGGCAAGAGATAATGCTTTGAGTCTGTCTCGGCTGCACACAGGTGCCTATAGAGGAGACATCTTCTTTTGCTTTTATTTTAGTTCTCGGCTTTCGCTTGCCCTTGGTTTGCCTTTATCAGGATGCGGGCTGGAACTTGAACCTGCTTCCCCAGCCACAGAGAAAGTTTGCCACAGGATATTGAATATTTGGGTATTGGCAGGTCGATAAGTGGGTCTTTATTAGCACTGATATTATTACTTGTGTTTCTCTGTGACGTTGATTATGACAGTTGTGTTATTATACTTCCATGACAAAGCACTAGTATTGGAATCAGAATTTCAGAAAGGGGACCATCAAAACAAAGAGTTACCACCTTAGGGGTCTCCAAGCCGGCTCCTGTAGAGCTACCATCCTGCAGATTTCAGCTCCAACCCAATCAAACACACCTGAACCAGCTAATCAAGGTGTAGGAAAGTAGTTCTCCAGTTATCTATTGCTAAATTTAGCATAGCGATGTCGACTGTCTTAATCTGATTTGTGTGAAATTTAATACATTTAATTTGTTAGGACTATATGAATCATTGGCCTGTATTAATTGGTCTGTACTTTTAAGAGCATTATCAACTTGGATAGAAAAATATCAGTTTATCCGTTTCAAATGCACAGGGACCAGCAACTCAAAAAAAAAAAATTATTGTTTTTGTGTAGTCAAAAACAGTGTGGAAAAGTTTTTACTCTTTTTTACTTTTTTACTTTTTCATTATATTATTTTGAATCTACTTGGCAAAAGGGCTTTTTGATGAATTCTTATACAGGTTTGGGCAGTCTGATACCTGATGCCTTTTGCCTTTGTCTAAGGGTTTGTCTTGGGTTGCCCTTCACATTTCTCATTTAGGCAAGCTGCCATTGCCTTCATTAGCTTAAGTAACCCTGTCGCACTGCTGAAGCTTAAATACATACCAGTTTAACCTTGATGCCTATTACAAACACATATCTGCAAGTTTATAGGACATTTTAGACATGATTGTGTCCATAAGGTCAGTAGCTATAATATGTAGGTCCGTCTGCTGCTCTCAGGCATAATCATATATTACATCAGCTAGTGTTGAGCCTTTTCAGGCTATTTCACCTTAACTTCACACAGAAAGTGAAAATGATTGCCATAGTTGGTTGTGAGGAAAAACAGATCCCATAAGTAAAGCCTTAGGGTCTTTTTTCATTAGGTACTTATTAAGTACTTCATAGCCTTTGGCACAACAGTACTTGTCTATTCTTTATGTAGCACACGAATAAGCTTGACAGAACCACTTTGGATGTGCTGTGATTCGGAATGAGAAGATCTTGAAGTTGCGGAACATTGTTCTTAAAGCTGCAGTCTGTAACTTTTTTTGGTTAAAAATTATCCGAAATCAATATTTGAGCAAGTACATAACCAGCCAGTGTTCAAAACTATCGCCTTACTTTAGCCCGATTCACAACAGTTAGCTTATAATAATGTTTTCTAATTTGAATGGTACGGGTAGGTTTTTGCGGGAAATTCGAGCATGCTGCCGCATCATTAAGTCACGTCTGTAAACATAACGAAGTTGTCCTGGCTACAAGGCTATTGCATGTGAGGATCCTACAGGTGGCGAGAATAATTAAATGTATCATTTTGATGGCGGATTGTAATCCAGAAAGGATTATGTGTTTATGAAACACATGTAAATGAAATTAATTTATATTCAAGTTTTAAATGTGCTTCTAATTACAGATAGACTGGGATTACACAAGATTTTTAAAGACAACCAGTTCAAAGGGAGCATAATTTGCTTTTTGGGTTAAAAGAATTTCTTAATATGAAATTCGAATGGTATGACAATTAGAGATTAGACAGTACAGAAACTGAAATCTACACGCTAATACACACTATAGGCAATGCTGATGTTGTTAACATTAATCATTTGAGAATAAAATGTAACAATAATAATAATTTGCATGGTTTGATGTGATATGAGCTAACCGATCTTCAGATTTAATCACCATTCGTAGTCTACAGTAAATATCCACACCGGTGCGGTGACTGACTGCCACACATACTCCTCAAAACATTAGATTCAACAGCGCTGGAGCCATGCTGGCGCACAACCCACGCAAGGAATATAATACGTGCTTATAGCTGCAATTGCAGGTTTTCAGACAGAGATGGTGACAAAGTGGCAAAATTTACTGTGATAAAATTTCTAAGTATGTTTAGTATGTTAGTATTAAAGGGGTCATATGATGCGATTTCAATTTTTCCTTTCTCTTTGGAGAGTTACAAGCTCTTGGTGCATAAAGAAGATCTGTAAAGTTGCAAAGACTAAAGTCTCAAATCCAAGGAGATATTCTTTATAAAAGTTAAGAGTCAACCATGTCCAGGGCTGGATTGGTAATCGGGCATACCGGGCATTTTCCCGGCAGGCCGACGCACCTAAGGGGCCGACAGAAGGTTTTTTGTTTTTTTTTGCCAAGGACCATCACGCACGGACAGCGAGCAGCCAGTGCCCTATTGATTTGTCTCCTGTATTGACAGCGTAAACCATCCAATCACAATGCGCTATAGAC
>NW_015540843.1:364178-365678 GCF_001515605.1 Sinocyclocheilus anshuiensis | reverse complement strand
GAGGAGAGTAGTTGAATCTGTAAAGTGCTTGATAGGGACTCGCAACGGAGGCAGGCATCTAACCTATGCCATGAGTGTAGATTAGAATACATAACAGAGATGGGCACTCGAGTTAAGTGACTCAGACTCCAGTCGCATTTTTATAGAATTCAGACTTGACTCAGACTCGACATGAAATGACTCCAGACTTGACTTGACTCAAGGAAAAGGACTCGTGGAAATTTTAAAATCAACTCGAGTCTTTTATCCTTAAATAACTGATATTCAAAATCCCTATATCCTCTAGTATTTTTATCAAAAGCCAAACGCGCTTTATTCAAGCCCTTTCAGCTCATAATGCTTTTAAGTAGGCTAAAATATTAAAATAGTATAGATTTCAGGAGGAAAACCCTGAACAGAAACAGTATTTTTTCTGTCACATGGCCTCGCATGCATCTAAATGTAAAAATGCAATACATGTAAAAAAGCTTGGAAGAAAATATAGAGGCCACGCCTCTTGGAACTTTAATTGAATACCCCTGACTTATATAATAAAGAGATACAGATATTACAAAACCATACAAATAAAGTGTCACATATTTCCTTGTGTGGTATATCGGACTCTTATTATAGAATTTCATTACAGAAAAACTGTTTTGACAAAAATAAAGAATTGCAAAATATAAATGAAACAGCACAAAAGCAATGATTTTGCAATACATATTTTCCATGGCCATATCTACTAATTTATTTGCAACGCTGCTTTTGCGTTTCAGTCAAGTTTGAGCTTGCGATACCGTTTTTCCCTTTGCGCGTCTCGCTTTCTGGCACTGTTTTGAAATGGGGGTGGAGTCAAGGGACGGGGGCGTGTACAACATGGCTTTCCAAAAGAGGACGATATCCGCTTCGTCATGCCTGGAGCTGATCCGTGCTGGTCGCTGAGGAAATACATCAACTTCGCGCTGTGGATCGCCAGATCGGCTTTCACCGTGGACGAAGCGGAGTCCAACCCGGTATCGTCACATGTGGTTGCCGCAAGCCAGCCCGCCCGCCGCCGCTCACTCAAGCCGGCCTCCGCTCACCCTAGGCCGCCAGCCACCACTCGCTCTAGCCGCCAGCCTATGCTCACTCTAGCCCGCCGTGTGTGACGCTGTGTTTCATTGTGAAAGCGAAACTACTTTGTTTGGCCTTCCAAAAGAGGACACGACTAGAAATCAGTGGTTAAGTTGTATTTACAACACTGTTCCAGAACAGTTCAACCCAAATATTCAGATGTGTCCAGCGCATTTTATGGAAGACTGTTTCCTGATCCTGGTAGAGTAGACTACAATGCCGGCTGTTCTGACTCACAAACTGTAAGTACGTTTTTTTATATTTAAAGAATTTGCCACTGACGATTTTTGAGCAGTGTAGAGTATAGCGCTTGTTGTTTGTCATTTCTCTGATCACAAATGCAGACATGGTTTTATGTTTACGCGGCGCGATACAATGCAACGCGTAAAAAGACAGTATAAGTCATTA
>NW_015540843.1:361901-364168 GCF_001515605.1 Sinocyclocheilus anshuiensis | reverse complement strand
AACTTTTATTCTCGCTGTAGTATTGTTGTTGCTGCCGCCACCATGTCATGAAGGCGCTGTGTGTTTTGTTGTGAAAGTGAAACTACTTTGTCTGGCTTTCCAAAAGAGTACGATGCCTGGAGCTGATCCATGCTGGTCGCTGAGGAAAATGTTTTTTGAACCTTAAACCACATAAACACATTTCATCACACCAAATACACAAAATAATGTTATTTTTAGCAACGTCATATGACCCCTTTAATATGTTTTAAAATCAATCAATTATTTTTTGTCTCGTCTTCAGTTACCATTGACAAAATCAATAAAACTGTTCCTCAACATATGTTTTCATCAGTAATTGTGTTAAATACACTTTTTTCTGCTTCATCTGATTTCTCTCAAATACTATATGTTCCTGGATCGCTGGCATTCCTATCAACCATTCATTGTCTTCTGTATGTAAGGGAAGAGTTTGGTGATGATTGGTAGATGGGAATGAAATGGAGACCCATATTAATAATAGGTTATGATGGATTGATGGATGGAAGTGATGGATTTTCATTGGTTCATCTGATAATTTTACCACCTAACATTTTACACCAAGAATGAAGAATGAATGAATTTACACTTTGGAATGAGTCCAAAGAGCAAGTGACCAAGCACAACAAATGAACATTAAAGGTCATGTTTGATTACTTTCAGGTGCCCTCTCCATTAACTGATATACCTGCAGTTCTTTACCAGTTTCTCCATTCTAAACAAGGGGGCACACTATGTACACTGTGCATACCTATGCATACAGGTGCCATTATCCATTACAGTCTCACTTTAAACAAGATTTGTTACCCCATGAATCAGAGAATTCCCAGCAGCAGCCACAAAGGTTTGCAGTTGCAGCTTAGCAGGAGAGGTGCATGTGTTGACAGCGCAGTGACAGGTGCATATGCAGTCACTCTTCTAAGTATAGAGGATGGCGTACTAGCATTCTGCATACGTCGTCTTGTGTTTGGGATTAAAATACAAAGCCATTTGGCTGACTAATATATATATATATAGTTTAAAAAGATTAAAATTAAAATTAAATTTGTAAAACACAGTTCATTGAAGTACTTGTGTTTCTCTATGAAGTTGATTATTACAGTTGTGTTATTATACGTACAAAACAATGAACTAGTATTGGGAGATATCTTGACAATTATATACTGTATATACTGTTTGTCAGAAGTTCCCAATCCTGGAGATCCACCTTCCTGCAAAGTTCAGCTCCAACCCCGATGAAATACAAATGAACCAGCTTATTAACATTTTCATAATTACAGACAGCTGTGTTTGATCAGGGTGGGAACTGAACTCTGCAGCAACTGAAACTGATGAGCTGTTACATGCTGTGGTGCTCAATTCTCAGACAACAGAAACCCCTCAGAGATACAAAAGCATGGGAAAGTCCGAAACTTATCTATGTATTAGTGCTGTCAAAATTAACGCAGACGATTAATTTTTTCCAGTTTAACGGCGCAGGGGCGGAGCTAGGGTTGGCCACCCAACTCACAACTGCTGCTTCTGTCTTTTTTTCTTGACTAGAATTTCATTTATTCAGATGCAGAACTTCTTTACGACTACTTCAAATGGGAGACTTTTCAGATGCGCACTCCACTTCGCCTCAGCGCCAAGTGCTGGTCAAACAAGCATGAAACGGTACAGGTGACGAGGCAGCTTCAGTAGAACAACCATGAACTGCAGTCAGATGAGATGTGGTCAGGCCATAATCAGTAAAAACAAATTGTCCTGTCCAGTTAGCCATTGTACTGTGCTCGTAGTGTGTGATCTTCAATTGCACACACAAAAGCAGCGGCGCGCTGTAGCCTGTATAATTTCGTATTAAAGTGTGAATGAAACTACGAGCATGTGTATCAGATCCGCGTCACATTCAGCAGTGGCAGCTCTTAAAGTAATAGCAGCCAAAAAAGCTAATAACCCAGCTGCTGTGAGGTCTGTTAAAGGGGTCATATGATGCGATTTCAATTTTTCCTTTCTCTTTGGAGTGTTACAAGCTCTTGGTGCATAGAGAAGATCTGTAAAGTTGCAAAGACTAAAGTCTCAAATCCAAAGAGATATTCTTTATAAAAGTTAAGAGTCAACGATGTGGGAAGATTTGCATAACGCCGCCCAAATGTTCACGCAAAGAAAGAAGGCGTAACTTTTATTCTTGCTGTAGTATTGTTGTTGCTGCCGCCGCCATGTCGTGAAGGCGCTGTGTGTTTCGTTGTGAAAGCGAAACCACTTTATTT
>NW_015540843.1:358408-358572 GCF_001515605.1 Sinocyclocheilus anshuiensis | reverse complement strand
GTCCCCACTGGATGCAACAAATGACTCGTTTATAATGGGTTTTAATGTTTTTGTCTCGTCGCTCCGTCAGGGACACGGCATCACAATATAGTATGGGGCGTAATATTTCCGTCACACGCTTGAGGTATTTGGCCAATCACAACGCACTGGATAGCTGTCCAATC
>NW_015540843.1:358128-358284 GCF_001515605.1 Sinocyclocheilus anshuiensis | reverse complement strand
TGTTGTTGCTGCCGCCGCCATGTCGTGAAGGCGCTGTGTGTTTCGTTGTGAAAGCGAAACCACTTTATTTGGCCTTCCAAAGGAGGACGATATCCGCTTCGTCATGCATTGCCTAGAGCTGATCCGTGCTGGTCGCTGAGGAAATACATCAACTTC
>NW_015540843.1:353250-357798 GCF_001515605.1 Sinocyclocheilus anshuiensis | reverse complement strand
GCTGTGTGTTTCGTTGTGAAAGCGAAACTACTTTGTTTGGCCTTCCAAAAGAGGACACGACTAGAAATCAGTGGTTAAGTTGTATTTACAACACTGTTCCAGAACAGTTCAACCCAAATATTCAGATGTGTGCAGCGCATTTTATGGAGGACTGTTTCCTGATCATGGGAGAGTAGACTACAATGCCGGCTGTTCTGACTCACAGACTGTAAGTACGTTTTCATATTTAAAGGATTTGCCACTGATAATTCAAACGCGAGTTTTGAGCAGTGTAGAGTAGCGCTTGTTGTTTGTCATTTCTCCGATCACAAATGCAGACGTGGTTTTATGTTTACGCGGCACGATGCAACGCAACGCGTAAAAAGACAGTATAAGTCATTATGATTCGTAATTATGTCCCCACTGGATGCAACAAATGACTCGTTTATAATGGGTTTTAATGTTTTTGTCTCGTCGCTCCGTCAGGGACACGGCATCACAATATAGTATGGGGCGTAATATTTCCGTCACACGCTTGAGGTATTTGGCCAATCACAACGCACTGGATAGCTGTCCAATCAGCTTTTCAGAACGATGAGATTTGTAAAAATCGACACGTTTCAGAAAGGCGGGGCATAAAGGAGAAACAATATTGTACAGTATGTGGAAAATAATGTTTTTTTAACCTTAAACCGCATAAACACATTTCATTACACCAAATACACAAAATAATGTTCTTTTTAGCAACATCATATGACCCCTTTAATCAATGAACAAAAGAAAAAATTACTTTTGTAGCTTTAAGGAGTATATTTAATTTACAATTTAGTGTTGATAACTTTATTCAATTTCTGAATATTTCCTACTTGCTGAAGGGCACAGGTAAATATGACATTTATTATAGGGGCTATGTGAAGATTTTTTTTTTAATTAATTTAAATTAAAAGTTGTTATTTTTTAAGTCTAATAAATGTTAAAATTGATAGCTCTCAATTATACTGTAAAATGTTGAATGGCTATAGTCAATGGTTAAATATTAGGGAAAAAAAGAACAATTTCCTAGAGACTTCAGTAGTATTGGTATCAGTGACACTCACCTTCAGTCATAAAAAAAGATGTCATTAAACAAATATTAAAAGATTACTGTATTTATGTTTTCTCTACATTAATTTGAAGATTGAATGTGAAATTATTGCAATATAAAAATATATTTAAAAACTAATGTTAGGTGGGTTTAATTGTGATTTCAGAAAAAATGTGTGATTAATTAGTTCATTTTTTAATCGATTGACAACACTAACATATACAAATTTAAAATTAAAATAAAATTAGTATAACACAGTTCTTTGCGGTATACCAGAACATCATAATCATCTTCAGCAGTTCTGTAGCCTGATATTATTACTTGTTTCTCTTTTAAGTTGATTATAACAGTTTTATAACAGTGTTATTATACTTCCAAGACAAGGAAAGATATTGGAAGATATCTTGACAATTATATACTGTATTATATACTGTATATACTGTTTCCCAATGAGATTCCCTGTTCCTGGAGATCCACCTTCCTACAAAGTTCAGCTCCAACCCTGATCAAATACAAATGAACCAGCTAATTAAGATTTTCATAATTACAGGCAGCTATGTTTGATCAGGGTGGGAACTGAACTCTGCAGCGACTGAAAATGATGAGCTGTTGCATGCTGTGGTGCTCAATTCTCAGACAACAGAAACCCTTCAGAGATACAAAAGCATGGGAAAGCCTGAAACTTATGTGGCATAAACTACTAATATATGAAAAGTACAAAAAAAAAAATTTGTATAACACAGTTCCTTTAGGTACACCATCTTCAGCAGTTCTGAGGCCTGACCTGACTGCAGTCCAAGATCCAGAAGACTGTTACGTTGTTGCAAAACAAAAAACAAAAAAAAACATACATTCACATCTTCACATCTCCCCTGGGCCAATGGCAGAGGTCTTAGATGATATGTCAGAATTGCTGTATTATTTTGTTATATTATTATATGGAGCAATTAATCTGCAAACTACCCAAACTATGTGTATACAGCTGTATAGGTATCAATTTAAATAATTTTGTATTAAATTTATGTTAAATATTATAATATTTAGGGTTACTATAATATTTGTTTTCTTTTTTGATGTTTAATGTATTAATTTTCAATATTTATATTTTATTTTTTGCTGTACCTGATTTCCACTTGTTTTAACTTACATTCTGTCAGCATTCACCAGACTCGTGTGACACATTCACATTTTTTACATAGATGTGACACTTTCAGGTGCATGTGCTCCATAAATAATCATAAACTCTGGATCATACCCTGAGTTTACAGAGACTGTTTATAGTAAGTGTTGTGAACCCATTGAACTTGATCTATAAAAGGTTGGATTTGTTTTGTTTTGTCACCTCTAAACCTACTGAAACTCAGAGTTTGTTCAGCTTACTTTTTGTAACAGGCTACAGAGTTAATCATACATTTGGGAGTTGACAGACAACTTTGTATTGTAAGACCGTTGAACCTGACCTTTGGTTTTATCAACTCTAAACCTAACCTGAAACTCAGAGTTTGTTCAGTTTCAGCTTGTCTCATTATGGGATCATAATAATTGAGAAACTACAAAACTATATATTTAATAATTTATTTGGCACAATGTATTGAAGTTAATTAATTAAAAGTAGTTCAGTACAACAGCATGACTGCCAGCGTGATATTATTTAATTATGACACTGTGGCACATTGCCAAACTATGGGTTTCATTAATGTGCAGCTAGAACACAATGTGTTGTGATTTTGCAATCTGTTGTGAGGAACACTAGACCCACAAGGCCTTAAATATGAGACTACATAGTCTCAGTCCTACAACCCAGAGGCTGTTAACGGTGACTGCTCTACACTTCTGTTTGTTCACAGCCATGGCAACCTTCAACTATAGCCCCTAATATATACAGTACTTCCACAGCCCCAACAGCTGTCCCTTCAACATTCAATGTCCAGTACTTCGGCTTCTGTACAACAGAGCAGTGCTTAGAGAGATTAGTCAAGCATTTCATCTGGTCTTTGGATCCCCAGAACCACAGCTGATGCCACTGACCACTGGTCTGTCACATTTGGGCTACAAGCAGGGGCGTAGATCATGCGGGGGACACGGGGGACGTGTCCCCCCCACTTTTAATATCATGTAAATTCGTCCCCCGCACTTTTTCGGGCAAGTGTGTTCACTTAGAGGTTTTCAAAAGCCGGTGTGAATAAATATAGATTTAAATTCAAAGAGACAGGATAGGCTAGTCTGTGCATGATGTGATGTTTTATTCGGACCCAGAATAAGGCGAGATGAACATAGCGGAGCGCAAAACACTCTGTGCAGTGTATGTTTCATTCATACTCGAAGCCGGAGGGTGCTCTGGCGCAGAAAGTCGAACCAGGAAATTCCTAATATGAACAAAAGCGTCCAGCTATCGCTGTTGAAAACAGTTGTTTTCATAGAAAAACAGAAACTTTTGGAAACATGAAGACATTAAACATACGATTGCGACAATATATGGTTTATTTGTGTATTTCAAGTCATCTCCAGGTAATAAATAAAGTATATGAACATGCAGTGCTAATTGACAAAGCATTTATTACAGCATAGAAACTATTCTGCCTTATTATGTGATAAAAAAATTGTTTGTAGTATATAAACAAATCATTATTATTGGTTATTGTCCAGCAGTTATCTGATTTCTAAGCCAATTAAAAGCTAGAAATTAGAGAAAAATTAAAGCTGCTACACTACCAGTCAAAAGTTTTTGAACAGTAAGATTGTTCATGTTTTTTAATGAAGTCTCTTCTGTTCACCAAGCCTGCTTATTTGATCCAACGTACAGCAAAACAGTAACATTTTGAAATATTTTTACTAAGCTATTTAAAATAACTAAAATTTTCGATTTGAATATATTTTAAAATGTAATTTATTGTGATTTCAAAGCTAAATTTTTAGCATCATTACTCCAGTCACATGATCCTTCTGAAATTATTCTGATATTCTGATTTGCTGCTCGAAAAACATTTATTATTATTATGATGTTGAAAACAGCCGAGTATAATTTTTCCAGGTTTCTTTGATGAATAGAAAGTTCAGAAGAACAGCATTTATTTGAAATAGAAATCTTTTGTAACATTATAAATGTCTTTATCATCACTTTTGATCAATTTAAAGCATCCTTGCTAAATAAAAGTATTAATTTCTATAATTTATTTTCCAAAAAATTAAAATTATACTGACTCTAAGCTTTTGAACTGTTTTCAAACAGCAATAGCTGGACACTTTTGTCCATATTAGGAATTTCCTGGTTCGACTTTCTGTGCGAGAGCACCCTCCGGCTTCGAGGATGAATGAAACATACACTGCACAGAGTGTTTTACGCTCCGCTATGTATGAGCAGCAAATCAGCATATTCAAAAAAAAAAGTGACGTGACATGTGGCCAAGTATGGTTACCCATACTAGGAATTAGTGCTCTGCATTTAACCCATCCTAAGTGCACACACACAGCAGTGAACACACACA
>NW_015540843.1:333958-351024 GCF_001515605.1 Sinocyclocheilus anshuiensis | reverse complement strand
TCTTTATAAAACATTAAAAATCTTACTGTTCAAAAACTGTTGACTGGTAGGTTATATAGATTACAGAAATGTTATATTATAATGTTTTATATATATATAATGTTTTATATAACATTTATGTCCCCCTCAGCTCTGAAATGATGGCTACGCCCCTGGCTACAAGTATAAATCAACAATAACAGTTATACAATAAAAACCACAAACTCATCTGGGGTTCAAAATGATGACATTAAAAAAAATAAAAAATGAATAAAATATGAAAATGATATATATGGAAGGTCAAATAAAATGAAATTAAGTGTAAAAAAAGCCCAAAACATCCGAAACAAAATTTTAAACTGGAACTTGGTAAGCAGTCACAAATCTGAATTAAAAAAAATGAACCAGGTACTGCCAATGCCAGCCCAATGAAGCCCCTTTTTCCTAAGCAAAACAGGTAAAGCACACCTGCCAATCTGTCCTGAGGTGCAGAATGGAGATGAACCTTTCTTCCTTTTGACCAGAGGTCTTTAACCCTGCTCCTGGGGGCTCACTGTCCTGTCAAGTCAAGTCAAGTCACCTTTATTTATATAGTGCTTTTAACAATACAGATTGTGTCAAAGCAACTGTACAGCATTAATTAGGAAAATAGTGTGTCAATAATGCAAAATGACAATAGTAAACACTCAATTTTCAGTTAAAGGCAGCTCATCATTCAATTCAGTGATGTCATCATCCAGCTCAGTTCAGTTTAAATAGTATCTGTGCAATCAAGTCAACAATATCGCTGGAAATTAAGTGTCCCCAACTAAGCGAGCCAGTGGCAACAGCGGGAAGGAACCAAAATTCCAACGGTGACAGAATGGAGAAAGAGCATAGGTCACAGTTTTACAAATGCTAGAAATGTGGCTTTCAAAGGAAAGATTGCTATCAAATAGCACACCTAGGTTCCTAACTGATGACGAAGAATAGACAGAGCAGCCATCAAGTGTTAGACAGTGTTCTAAGTTATTAAATGCAGAGTTTTTAGGTCCTATAATTAACAACTCTTTTTTTTTCAGAATTTAGCAGTAAGAAATTACTTGTCGTCCAGTTTTTTAATATCGACTATGCATTCCATTAGTTTTTCAAATTGGTATGTTTCGCTGGGCCGCGAAGAAATATAAAGCTGAGTATCATCAGCATAGTGAAAGCTAACACTGTGTTTCCTGATTATATCTCCCAAGGGTAACATGTAAAGCGTGAAAAGTAACGGCCCTAGTACTGAGCCTTGCTTTAAATCTTATTCACTGCTACGAATTGATGGCGGTCAGATAAGTACGATTTGAGTCATGCTAATGCACTTCCATTAATGCCAACAAAGTTTTCTTGTCTATGCAAAAGAATGTTGTGGTCAATAGTGCCGAACGCAGGTCTAAGATCCAGTAGCACTAATAGAGAGATACAACCATGATCAGATGATAAGAGCAGGTCATTTGTAACTCTAATGAGAGCAGTGTCTTCGCCCCTGCTCCTGGGGACCCACTGTCCTGCAAAGTTTATTTCCAACCTGCTTCAGCACACCTGCCTGTGTATTTTCAAGCGGTCCTGAAGAGCTTGATTAGGTGCTTCAGGTGTATTTGGTTAGGCTTGGAGCTGAACTCTGCAGAACAGTTGTTCCCCAAGAGCAGGGTTGAAACCTCTGCGTTTAGACTCCTCAATAGCTTGTCGATGGGCATCTAGTCAACAGTGGGCTTTGATGTTCACTTCAGGATGTGCAAGAATGCTGGACAACACTGGCCCTCTTAAAGACATTCTTCAGACTTTCTGGACTGTTTACCTCAATCTGTGCCTCCCCATTGAAGTTAAAGGGGTCATATGATGTTGCTAAAAACAACATTATTTGGTGTATTTGGTGTAATGAAATGTGTTTATGCGGTTTAAGGTTCAAAAAACACATTTTCCACATACTGTACATTGTTTCTCCTCTATGCCCCGCCTTTCTGAAACGCGTAGATGTTTACAAAGCTCATCGGTCTGAAAAGCGAGGTGTGCTCTGATTGGCCAGCTATCTAGTGCGTTGTGATTGGCTGAATACCTCAAGCGTGTGACGGAAATGTTACGCCCCTTACCATATTGTGATGCCCTGTCCCGCCGGAGCGACGAGACAAAAACATTAAAACCCATTATAAACGAGGCATTTGTTGCATCCAGTGGGGACATAATTACAGATTATAATGACTTACACTGTCTTTTTACGCATTGCGTTGCATCGCACCGCGTAAACATAAAACCATGTCTGCATTTGTGATCGGAGAAATGACAAACAACAAGTGCTACTCTACACTGCCCAAAAAACTTGCATTTTATAATGCATTATAAATTTCTAATCGTGTTCTCTTTTGGAAGGCCAAACAAAGTAGTTTTGCTTTCATAACAAAACAGCGTCACACACAGCGGCCTTGAGCGCGGCCTAGAGTGAGCGGAGGCCGGCGGGCTAGAGTAAGGAACAGCCGGCGGAGTCGACATTATTATGCAAATCTTCCCACATCGTAACGTAGACATGTGGGGGCGTGTTAGAACGAGCCGTTTTAGGTAGGCGTGGTTGACTCAACTTTTATAAAGAATATCTCTTTGGATTTGAGACTTTAGTCTTTGCAACTTTACAGATCTTCTTTGAGCTTATAACACTCCAAAGAGAAAAGAAAAATTGAAATTGCATCATATGACCCCTTTAAAGAGCTCTGGAATGGGTTCCATTCAGTTCTTCAGTTGTCTACCCTGCATGAAAAAAACCATCTCACATAAGTAAAGGATGTAACATATCAAGCCAAGAACAACAAAAACAAACACACTGCGACTTGCATACACTGCAACGACTACAGCCAACTAGCATGCACGTTTTGCTCCTATGAGAGGAAATAACTGTCTATATCAGCAGGTGGCAGTAGTCTATATTTGTCGTTCAAAAAGAGAAAGAGAAACCGAAACTAGGACTGCGGATATACAAACCGTAAACAAAGCAGCATTTGCTTACCATTTTGAATATGAATATCATGTTGATAACTTTATTCTATTCCAGACGGACATGCTTTTATGAAAATTCATGCGTTTTGAAATGATCAGGTAAGATGACGTCAAATTAGAAATTCTGTGTGTCTGTCTGACTTCATTGCTTGATCGGTTTTAATCACTTTCGCTTTTCTTCTCATGCACTAAGCTGCGCATGAGACAGCCAATCAGAGTCATTTGTTTCAATGACTGCCCGATGCCATTGGTCAAAAACCCGCTACACACTTCATTCTGATATTCCACTTTTGTGTAACTACATGTCAACTAACAATCATGGAGTATTAGTAAAATGTCTCCTGAATTTCTGCTAACAGCACACTAACTGCTTGATAGCAACTATAATTAAAGGGGTCATATGATGATGATAAAAATAACATTATTTGGTGTATTTGGTGTAATACAACGGTTTAAGGTACAAAAAAACACATTATTTTCCACATACTGTACATTATTGTTGCCCCTCTCTGCCCTGCCTTTCTGAAATGCGTCGATTTTTACAAAGCTTTACTTGTGCTCTGAAAAGAAAGGTGTACTCTGATTGGCCAGCTATCCAATACGTTGTGATTGGCCGAATACCTCAAGCGTGTGAAATGTTACACCCTTTACCATGTTTGGAAACAGACAGCGTCTCCACGACCTGGCGGCGCGGCAAAAATACTACAGCGAGAATAAAAAAAGTTGCACCTTCTTTCTTTGTGTATACATTTGGGCAGTGTTATGCAAATCTTTTGACACAGTGACGTAGATATGTGGGGGCATGTTTCAATGAGGCATTTTAGGAAGGCGTGGACGAGTCTACTTGTGTTGGAAATAGGGTGACCACCCGTCCCACTTTGTGTTGTACCGCACAGCATTTTCACCCCTTGTCCTGCACATCACACATTGAGAATGTCCCGCATTTTCATGAGTCTGTTGGTTTTTAATTGTCATGTCAAGAAAACGTGCATGCGTTCTTTTGCCTAGTTAAGAAAGCGTTTTATTTATTATTTTTGCCGCGTAGTTTCACCTATATTTAACAGCGCTTCGTCAAAAGTAGCAACCCACCTCACACAAATACAAAAGACTTCATTTTTTAAATCTTATCCAATGGTTGAAAAGAAAGGAGTAAACAGTCACTAAGAGGCAGTGACGGCTGTCAATCAAAATGTGGAGCGGGTGATTCCCCGTGTTCCCTGTCAGAAAACAAACTTCCCGTGTTCCGGATAATTCTGTAAAGTACAAGTTATTTTACAAGGCGTCATAATAAATGGCAACAAAAAAAGAGAAAATATTATTTTAGTAAAGACTGGGCTCAGCGCTACGAAAATAAGTTGCTGGCTGATAAGAGGTTGCTCTTTCATAGATTAGAAGACTTCATGGATCTCATGAATATCTTTTGTTGTTGTTGTTGTTTAATTAATGTACAGTATCAACAATGTTTTGGAGTTTTTTTCTCAAATTCCTTCCAAAATGTTCCAACTTGGTTATCTAAATGAGTCTGCTAGGCACAGTTTGAGACGCTGTTGGAAACTCGTGAATTTTTTTTTTATTGTGGGGCACAGATACTTTTTCTGTTCTATTCTGTAGACTAAAAGATCCAGTTAGATAGAAAGTACACCCTGACCTCGGTTAGGATAAACAGCATCACTCTGTCTGTCTTACACAGAATATCATCTATTATTCAGTATGAGGTGCCATAAACCCTTGAAGTTGTGTTAAGGGACAACCTCACTTTGTTTCATGTCACATTGTAAACTGCACTATGCATGAGATATCTTTGCACTTCATGACATTTTCTTCATTTTTATTTGTCTAAAAATTATATTCCAGGCATTTATGCAGAATCTTGAATTTAAATGGCACTGGCTCTGCACCCCTTTACCTAAATTCATTACTTCAGACTTATGTGCCATCTAGAAGCTTGCGTTCTGCAAGTGAACGGCGTATTATTGTGCCATCCCAAAGAGGCGCAAAATTACTTTCACATTAAATGTTCCCTCCTAGTGGCATGACCTGTCCATCTTCAAGAATCGGCTAAAAACATCTCTTCCATCTTTATTTGACCCTCTAACTCTAGCACTCTCTATTCTACTTCTATTCTTAAAAAAAAAATATTGCCCCTTTTAGACTTGCACTCTATTCATTTACTAACTGCTTGTTTACTTGCATATCATTGCACTTTTGTTGATTTTGATTGCTTCTATTGTCCTCGTTTGTAAGTCGCTTTGGATAAAAGCATCTGCTAAATGACTAAATGTAAGTGTAAATGAATTGAACATATTTTTAACAATGAAAACCATGTATTAAATCAAATGAACAAACTAGAAGTGTATCTATATTTTATTTTACATTTCTGTTATTTTGCACAAAATAAATAATGGCTTCTAAAAAACCTTAGACTAGTAAACACTACAAATTAGATAGTAATTTTTATGTTAATAGTATGGTATTAATACTATTAACAAGTATGAGCATATTGTATATATATTGTCAGGCTGCAGACCAAAGAGGGCACAGGTAAGTAAAGTTCAACAGGTTAATTTACACGGGGCTGTCAAGTGGCAGTAATAAGGAAAACCCAAGTAAGTTCAGATATCACATATAATCAGAAACAAAAATAGGAGAACTAAACAGTCTTTTCTGTGCATCCAGGTTTCCAGGACAAAGGAAAGTTCAGAGGACAACTGGCAGTCAAACAGCTGAGCAGATAGAGTCAAGTTTGAAAGTGCTGTGCACTTAGCTTGATATAACAATGTTTCTTTTCCCCTTTGCAGGTTGAAGACAGGATGTCAGGACATGAGAATGCAGGTGAGTAGCGTAAGTAAGGAGTTAGGTATGGGTAGAACTTGACAAGACCAGACAACGAGGGTATGAAAAGTGACTGCTTATATAGGGTAGCTAATGAGGTGAATGGTGGCAGGTGCTTTGACTGGGGACTGGGTGCAGGTGTGAGTCAAGTGGGATTCTGGGAAATGGAGTCCTAAGTACTGATAGTGGCTGTGACTGGGCTGGTGACTGGGGATTGTGACATGTATATACATCATCATTATGTAGTTATCAATTGCTTGTGATCAAAGTAAAAAGGAAGAACTGACAATTAGCTGTTTAAAGCAAGAGATTGAAAACTGTCTGTTGTATCATCTGTGTAAGTGTGATTGATTATTTCTTCCTTAACCTTTAACATGTCAATAGTCATAAACATTATCGACGCGACTATGCACTTTTTACTTAAGGTTGTAAAAAATTAATTAGGAAGTAACCTTTTATATTGCTGCCACATCAATTGAGAATAAGTAATCTAATCAACATAGTGGTGCTGGTCATGGCTATAAAAAAAATGAGGTCAGAGACCATCAGTCAATCTCAGAGACGTACAATAGATTAATGAAGCCTCCAAACAAAAGTAACAAACTAATACCTGATGAAAAAAATGCTTTATATTGCTTAATAATACTTTATGATTTTGTTAAGGAGACCTCTGTGCGCTTGACCCATGGAAATTTCCATGAGACTGAGACCAAAATATATTGCGTCAAGTATCTGGAGTCTACACAGAAATCTAGACCTCTGAGACTGACTCTCGAGAAACGTTCCAGTCTGTGTGCATATCTAACCCCCCATGCAGTGACATATCCTGTTTTGTGTTCGGACCACTGCCAGGAACAGTATTCCTATCGTAGGTTGATTTTTAGCCGTGTACTACTTTATATTCTTTCACTTATGTGACCTTCCAGCATACTGATTTTTCATCACATCCCCTTATGAGCTATTGCATTTCCAAATCACTTTATTTAGCCTGCATGGATGATGAGATGAACCCTCCCATCTCAGGGTCAGCATGGGTGACATCTGAGGTTGAATCTGTTCAGCTTGTACCGGGGGGACGGAGGGAGACAGCCAATGGCACATGTGGAGAGCGATATTACCAGACAGCTGAACCGACAACATTTTAAAATGTTAAATGTCAGAGGCTGATTCGTTTGTGATGAGGGGTGGGGGGAATATTTTGATTAATATGTCTTGTTCGCTTGATTAACCTGATTCAGAAACATGAGGAAAACATGGCTTCTGACCAAAACAAACACGGTTGGATTGCTGTTCAAAATGGTTCTTAACCTCTCCAGGAGAAATCCCCAGGGTCTATCTATATCTGTGGCATGACTATTAATGGATCTGCTATGTCAGTAGCAGTAATAGCAGTTTTACGTTTTTGCTTTTAATTATGAACCTTATCAATCAGCCCTTTGTCTGATTCAGAGCACATCTCGGATTTACACAGGCTTTTCTTCATTATAACCCATCTAAGAGGACATCAACACTATGAAGCAGCGTGATCAGGGCCGTTTCTAGCCAATTTGACGCCCTAGGCGAAATCCCTATTGCCCAATTTGACCCCCTCCGCCCCCCCCTAATTATGTATATTATATATATATATATATAATTATTTTCAGACACCAGAGTTTATATGGGAATATTACATGACACGCTGATCCTTTAACAATGCATTGGCGCAAAAAACGCACACCTTTTGGACAAATCTGCCACAAATATTTGGACAAATGTGCCACAAAAGTGCCACAAATACTGCCAAAACAAAATACTGATTTTGTGCACTTTATATACTGTACCAATATTTTTAATTGGCCTTTGAACTTAGCTTTATTGCATGACAAAAAAAAGTGTTGCCTTGCCAAAGCACTGACAGAGCCAACTGATCTAATGGCGTTGTTGAGCGCTCCAAATGCAAACTGCATGCAACAATCAGGCAGCAATTGACAGCACTCTGATCTAGTGGCATACAGGCATCGTCAGATTGACAGTACTCTAGCCCAATAATGTTGGGGGATCCAGTGGGGCCGGCAGTCATATTTCAGGGTGACCGTGCCACTCTTTATCACAACCCTGCTAAAAGTGCCAGTACGTGCGCTCATTGGCGCCCCTTCAGCTGGTGGCGCCCTAGGCGACCGCCTAGCTCGCCTATGCCTAGAAACGGCCCTGAGCATGATGGAGCATTTGAACAACAGAAATGTGCTTTGAAGGTTTGGAAAGCAAAATTCTCATTGTACAATAGATGCCTAGATCAGAGGTTATGGCATCAAAAGTAATGTAATTAAGTCACATGACAACACATTGTTATGGTGTTCTATGAGACATGCTGATCTTTAGTGTGTGGGCAACTTCTGGATTTTTATGCACTGGAAGAGACGTTTTGGTCATTATTATATTAAGACATAACTATCTGACATCAGCCTTTCTCACCATCTAACCTTAAAATTGCAGAACTATTTGTAAAACATCAGGAGATAACTCAGGAAAGACTCAGCGGTACTAAAGGTCAACAGAAATGGGCCCAGGACAGAGCCTTGGGGATGTTGCATTATTCAGAATGCGCTGTAACAAATGGGTTGCCACACATATTGTGGTCTCTAAGTCGGATAAATCAGGACATCAAATAAATTGTTGAGATATGCCCTTCATTTATCCTTCAGCATTTGGGCCTATATGGTGTTAAAGAAGAACATTCATGTACCTTCATACTCTTAAAATAAAGATTATTGGCTATAGACTGTAGGGCTCTTAGGTTGGTATATGTTTCTTTGGAGACTGAAAACATTATTGATGCTACATTATAGGTTTATCAATCAGATAAATGTTTTCTGGGTTGTTAACAGTGCCAGAGCATAGATGGTTCTCCTAGAGCATCAATACTATTGTGGTTCTAATTATAAACTTAAAAAGTATATACACTACAACTGAAAAGTTTGGTTTGTGGTATTATTATGTATTTCAACTACTTTTATTTGCAAAGATGCTTTAAATTGGTTGAATATGATATATAAAATATGAAATAAATGCTTATTTCTATTCTTTCGATTAATCCAAAAATCCTGAAAAATGTATCACAAAAAATATTAGGTAATTATTTTCAACATTGATAATAAAAATAAATGTTTTTTGAGCACCAAATCAGCATGTTAGAATGATTTCTAAAGCATCATGTGACACTGAAGATTGCCGTAATGGCTTCTGGAATTTTATAGAAATAAATTAGTTTTTACCAAATAAATGCAGCCTTGATGAGTATATGACATTCTCAAAAACATTTTAAAAACCGTACACACCCAAAACTTTTGAACAGTAGTGTGCCTGCTTTATTTTTCTTCTGCCGACTATTGCACATTTTCTTCCTATCGCACAGCCTTACCCTTACTGACTCCCTGCGACATTCGGCATTCAATGTATTTGCTTCAGTTCCTCTTGGAAGCTTATCTTATTGTCATTTTGAATTAGAAGTCCCAAAATGGATGACAAAAAGGGTGGGGTGATTTAGACAAGGACTTTCTCTATTCATATTCTTATCTCTCCACTTCGGTTTCTGTAACTGGTTCCGTTTCTTATCGCTGTGGTACGTGTCCAGACACATTTTCATTTAATCATTTGATTTATGCTGATAGAGCCACTCCTTAAGCCAATATATCTGCACCCAACACTGGATGGTCAACCTAGTAATAAGATTACTGTTTATGAACAAAGACCTATAACATCATCATTACGATAATGACATTACTCTTGTTGGTTTAATTTATGTCTGATGTTGTCTAAACAAATTAAGTTTAAGGATACAAGAATGACAATAGAATAACTATTGTTAATAGCTAATCGAATTTAGAGCTCCTTTGTATTCTGCTATTTTTCAATTCAATTATAAAGTAAAATTGTAATACAGATTAATGATAATGACATATGAATGAAATTAAGGGTTTAATTTAGGATATCTATTAAATCAATTCAGTTGTTGAGGTTATGGTATCCCTTTGGGAACTAAAAACAAACACATGAAATAATTTTGTTTGGTAGTAGAGAATCTTTGCCTGGTTTTTGTAGAGTTCAGACCAGGGGTCACCAAATCTGGTCATGGAGGGCCAGTGTCCTGCAGAGATTAGCTCCAACCCTAATCAAACACACCTGAACTAGCTAATCAAGGTCTTCCTAGGTATAGAGGCAAGCTGGAGCTAAACTCTGCAGGACATCAGCCCTCCGGGACCGAGTCTGGTGACCCCTGGTTCAGACGGATGCTGAAAAATTGGCCACATTAAGGTCCTCCCTCTAGGAGGAATGATAAAATGTAATTATTAACAGCTTATCCAAATCAAAAGTCTATAATCTTTTGATAATATATACAATGTAGTGTATTCATTAACAGTGGCTGTTAAAATTTAATTTAACATTTTTAATAAGTTTTGCATTAATCAAGAAACTGTATCTAGTTTCTTAGTAGTTCTCCATGCATGAAAAATTGTAGCTTATAGTTATTGATTAGTTAATAAAGGACTACCGTATTCAACTATCACTTGCTGAACTAAGTCATTCGTTAATCAGTTTATTGTTAGTTAATAGTAGTTACTATAATGTTAATATCAAATTACTAATTTGTTCCTGTGTAGTTATTCATGCATTAATGACAGTGTAGTATTCCATTGAGGCCAAAGTTTCTTTTAGCTGACACATCAGTGTCTTTGGTCCTAATAATTTGCTTTTGTGTCACTTAACATCCTTTTTTTAGTCTACTACAGCAATGTAAAATAATAATAATAATAATAATAATAATAATTTTCCAAAACAACACAAGTTTAAATGTGTTTATGGGAAGTTTATTGGTGTGCATGATGGTTTTCACTGCTCTTTTTAGAGACTTCAGTTACTTCAATTCTTATAATCTTCAGTTAACCAAATAATTAAGTTTTCTACCTACTCTAAAATTGAATCAAAATTTTGTCAATGAAGGTAAATTTCCCCTCTTGGAAAGCAAACTGTTTGGCTGATGTTAGACTAAAAGAAATTAAGCCATATAATATTCCAGTTATTATAATAACATATACAATTATAATATAATATGCAATGCTATTCTATTATTATTGTGATATTTATTTCATACTTACAAAGAGCTCGCAACAAACTTTATTTGATCACTTTAAATGTCAATGAAATAAAATTGCATTCTGGGGGGGGGTTCTAGTGCCCTGGGTACGTGCCCGGTAGGCTGTGCATTAATCCAACCCTGACTGTAGCTCAATCATGCTGTTAGCAACGCCAATATCATGGGTTTGATTCCCAGAGAATGTATGAACTGATAAAATGTAAACTTCAAATGCAATGCGGGTTTGGATAAAAGTGTCTGCCAAATGTAAAATATAAAATTCATAAATGTAAATAATAGAATATAATATATGCATATTAATAATTTTTTATAGAATGCCGTTGTAGCCACTTCAGAGTTTTGCATGATTCAGGATCAAACCCACAGCAATACTTGCTTTATGTGGCTGCCCTGAAAAACAGTCAACATCAATAGGCATAAACCAGTATGCTTCTTTATGGGTCATTATTTTCTTTCATGCTGTTTGCCCTCATCCACCTTCATGAAACAGACAGGTTAAATAACTTTGACTGACATATATACATACAACATAGGTGACAGTTACGTTTCATTGATTGTTTTGGTAATCATTGCTGGCCATACGATAGAAATTCCTGAATGTGATGTCACCCATGAATGACCTTGCAGTTTTATTCCTGTCCCACAGCGATCAAATTTATCGAACGTGTTGTCCAGCGTGCACTAACGGTGGTGTAAGCGTTCGGTTTCCCAGCACACATCACTGTCAGTACAGCATAGCTGAGGGGTGGCATTAGAGATGGATTCACTTGTGCAAAGGAACCTATTTATATCATGGAATCTCTCATGAGCAGTAAAGCGGCTGTGTGGGAAACACACATTGAGCGGAGCAGCAGCATGACTGAAAACAATATCATATCTGACCTGCATTTAGCTCGGATGTCATTTGAAGTGGGTGGAACATTCGTTAGCAAGAGAGGGTAACTCAAGCCCACTGGTTTCCGGAAGACACATCTCCAAGTAATATATAGAATAGCCTGCACTCCATTTTCATGTCTTAAGACTAACAAACTAACAGTCAATTCATGACAGATACAGATTGACTCATCCACATTTAAAGTTCAGACATTTAATATGTTTATTTGAAATACACAGATTTTCAATGGACATCAAATGAGAGCTAGTTGCAATATCTACCAGCAGGGGCTAACTGGGCCATGCTGACCTGTCCAATCCCAACAACCAGTAAGTAAATGATAACAGTTGATAGTTGTTTACCTTTTCAAACATGATCAGATGTATATGATATTTGTTGACTAGTATGACACAGCAAGGCGTTTAGCTATTACAATGAAGTCTGGTCTGTTTTTGGCCAGCTTAGACAGAAAGTGATTGTTTGACCGATATAAAACAACCAACCGCAGTTCATTTTATTTGTATGTGATTTTGAGGAGTGGGTTTATCTGAAATAATTGATACCCTAATAGCAGAAACATGAGTAGACTTTGCAATTTTTGTCCATCCAAAAATATGACGGAGTAAGCGCTTCAAAATGCCTCTAACAAAAATCTTGATTTGATGCCACTAACACATTTTTCTAAATCCAGTGACCAGTTCCTCCTCATATGTGCTGAGTTTTGTTGGCATTATGCATCATATGGTCTGTGAACGGACTGTGGGCGGTCTGTAGGTGTGCCATCTGATGCTTCATGAGACTATGAAGAGTGTAATGAGTATGGATAATTCCATATTGCAGGCATTAAGATGAACTCAACAGGAATTAGATAAACTCTCAGAAGACCAAATGTGTTTGTTGAGATGACTAATGTACATGCCTAGACTGAACTTACAAATGCATTTATGGGTTTGGAGGAAGTAATCAGCCATGGCTTGTCTGTATGGGCAGGTCGCCCCAGAATTTTCCAATGTAAATTGGTGGTGAAAAATGGAACTGTGGCGCACTCTAATTAAGAACAACTGGGGCTCCGCTTATTTTCATGTTACCTTATGTAAAGCTTGCTCCAGGCCAAGACAACATTGTTCCTCCTTCAGCTATGCTATTAATCTGCATCAGGTCAGTAACTACTTGCCATTGCCTATTCTTCCTTAACAAAATATATGAGGAGTAGCATATAAAATTAAAAATAAAATATTTTAGTTTAAATAAATAGCCTTTATAGAGTTTGGTTGTGTTTGCTTTATGTTTGCTCCGAAAATAGACATGACTTTCATTACCTCAACCAAATTCCCCCAACAACATTCAAAGGCAATAAAAAATACTAAATTAAAGAAATTCTAAGATAGCATTCTGTAAGTATGTCGTGTGTACTTAGTACCTGTCAATCAACATTACAGCGCCACCCTCAGGCTGAATTATGCAAGGACGTTAGGCCTCTGCCAAAAGTGTGTCGGCATTTGTTCAGCGATTAGAACATAAAGATTACAAACTGCTACTGGAAGACATGAATGTAAACTGAACACTAAACTGTTATAATTTGTACTTCTTAAAGTGAGGGACTCAAAAACGTTTTCCCAAGATGCACCTCATAAAGTGGTGACTGGCGAATTAGTTCAAATAAATGCGAATAAGGTCCACTGTGTCTGTCATTGTTTGGTGTTATGTGTAAAGTATTTTGTCTTCAGGAAATAAAACTATATTTATCGATTAGAGACCAGAATTTTAGCCTGGGCCTTCTGTTTTATTGGAGCGAAGGAAATTGAATCTGACTAATTGAGTGTCGCTCTGAAGTTGATACATATTTTTGTGGGTCAATACATCATACTATAATATGACACCCCAACAAACTAGCCAATCAATACAGTGATGGATATGGCTGAAATGAAATGAAAACCATTAATCTGTTGATACAGAGAAAAGCTCAACAAAATCCACACGATAGTCTCTATTAACAATAAAAATAAATACAAAATTCAACATCAAAGCAATAAATTCCACAGGGGTTCCTTTTTTAAAAAGGCTCCAGGAACAGCAACCCATAAGCCCCTCACACCAGTTCTTTGAATGACCGTTGGACTGTTGTTATAGACTCTGAGAATATTTGCATTCTGCACCTGAATTAAGTACTGTAAGTCAAGTCACCTTTATTTAAATAGCGCTTCATATAATACAGATTGTGTCAAAGCAGCTTAGTGTTTCAATAATGCAAACACAATTAAATTCTGCTGTAAAGCAGCTCTAAAAAGAGGACAATCGTAAACTGTCCATTTTTCAGTTCATCATTTATTCAGTGATGTCATCGTCCAGCTCAGTTCAGTTCTTATAAAATTGTCTCTGTGTAATTAAGTCGACAATATTGCCAAATATTAAGTGTTCCCAACAAAGCAAGCCTAAAGGCGACAGTGGCAAGGAACCAAAACTCCATCGGTGACAAAAATGGAGAAAAAACCTTGGAAGAAACCAGGCTCAGTCCGGGGGCCAGTTCTCTTCTTGCCAGACAAAACCAACATGGTGTGGCTTAATTCCAGGCTGTACCATTATGGACTGTCAGCACTCAGAACATCCATACAGTTCCTTCTGCTTGAAGAATGAATGCAGCTAGCCACAAGGGCTGTGCAGAGGACTCATCTGGTTTTTGTGGTCTCTTTACTGAGGATTTGTGCTAATGGCCATCTAAGGTCTTCGCAGGGGACCTGTCTCTAGGGCTCATCTACTTTTCATGGTCTCGAATAAATAAAAACCTACAACAGGTGTGCAAGGAACCAGGTGGGAAAATGTGTTTGAGCTTGATGAATGCAGTCAATACTACAATTTGTGTAAAACAGATGAAATAGAAATTTATTTGCTTGTCTATGAATTATGTTTTTAGTAACTGGGAGATAATGTGGTAACGGGTTTCATGCAAAATTTTGAATGCAGATATTTACATAACAAAACCACAATAACACAAATATGATATGTGCAGAGAGTTGTCATATACAGCAATGTGCTGAGAAGAAAATACACAGTGAGGTGTCTGTACAGGTCATTTAAATATGAAAATTATTACACAATTATTATTACATTATTAGTTACACTTTATTTTGATAGTCCACTTTAGACATTTTAATAACAGTAAGAAATGTTGCAACTACATGTCAACTACATGTCTACTTACTCATAGAGTAGACTTAGGTTAGGTTTAGGGTTTGTAGAATAGGTTTACATATACTTGCAAAGTTTTTTATAGTCAGTATGCTGTATGTTGTGGACCCATCAAAATAAAGTGTTACCAAATATAAATATACATATCAAATAAGATATGACAAATAGCAGACTGAATAGTGCACACATGGGGTTATAAAGGTATAAATATGAATTTACATATTGCACAGATGTTTAATATTGCATTACACTGTTTGGTTGTTCTAGTTCGAGAGAAGAAGTTCATCGAGTTTGTGCCTTGGGTGTGTGGGGTCAGAAATATTTTGCCTGCTCATTTCCTCACTCTGAAGGTTATGAAGGGCAGACAGGGGTGCACCAATGATCGTCTCAGCAGTCTTAACTGTCTGCCATAGCCTATTTCTGTCCGGTTTGGTAGCCAAGCCAGACCAGACTGTTATAGAAGTGTACAAGACAGACTCAAAAACCACTGAGTAGACCGTTCTAATTATATTTTTTTAATTTACATTTTTAATTTAGACAGTTTAATTAAATTAAATATGAGTTAAATATTAAGTCAAAAGATTGTCAAAATTATGATATTGTTGTATACAGTTAAAGTTAAACTATAGTTAAATATATTTTAAACTAAAATCTTTGTGCTTTTACTGAACCATGTACCACTATATGTATATATATATATATATTTCTTTCATGACAACTCTGAATAATTTGTGCAATTTGTGCTAATTGATATGTTTTTGGTCTTGACTGAATAGCAGCCAGCTTTTAAAAAAAATCATCAGGGTTTCCTTTTATACGCAAAAATTTGGGAGGTTTGTGGGTAGTCACTTTACTGGTAAAGCACTATTAATTAACAGTCGAAAAAACTTAACACATTTTGTGCTTGACATGGCTGCATTAGTTGCTAATTTGTGCTGATCTTAATAGATTGCATTAGTCATTATGGAAATGAGCTAACTCCGTATGTGTTCTTTAATTTGTGCATATCCAGTAGGTCACGTGCAGAACTTTCCACTTCTTTTTAGCACTTTTATGGGATTGTGGTCTCACGCTAATTTGGCCCTTTCAGTAAATCTTGCCCCAGACATGCTATGTGTAACAGATCGGCCAGGCTCAACCACCACCCAATCACAACGATCCCTCTCACCTGAATTCTGAGCACAAGCATCAGCTAACCGTCCAAACACTTCATCCAACTTGACCAAGTGATCTTCCCACGAGTTGGTGTACACCACAACATCATCCAAATAAACTTCAGTATTCTGCAGTCCTGACAATACTCTGTTCATGAGTCGTTGAAAAGTGGAAGGTGCATTTCGCATGCCAAAAGCCATGACAGAGTACTGCAGAAAGGCATCAGGTGTTACAAATGCGGATATCTCTGAAGCACGTGGTGTTAGGGGAACTTGCCAATACCCTTTTAGCAAGTCTAATTTTGTGACATAGCGTGCACTACCAACTCTATCAACACAATCTTCCATTCTTGGAAGTGGGAAGGAATCTGGCTTAGTCACAGCATTGAGTTTCCGATAATCAGTACAAAATCTGATGGTGGAGTCAGACTTGGGCACCAATATACAAGGGGAACTCCATGGACTTTGGCTAGGGACAGCCAGCCCATGATCAAGTAGATATTGAACCTCAGATTTCATAAGGTCACGTTTCTTTGGATTCACTCGGTAAGGATGCTGCTTAATTGGTGGACTGTTACCTACATCAATATCATGACATAGTACAGTAGTTTGGGACGGCACATCAGCATAAAGGCTGGAATATTTCCAATCAAACTACTGATGGCTTCAAACTCACTTGCAGACAAATGGGAAAGACAGGTCTTCAAGTTAGCCACAATGGCAGAATTCTGCAAACGGCCACACGAAGTTGGAACATCTTTTTCCATTAATCCATCCTCCTCAGGGCAATACACTGGAGGCAAAACTATAGTAGTCACGGGCACTGGTTTAACAGAACTCGTTTTATTCACATTCCGTGCAACATAGACCTTTAACATGTTCACATGACATAACCTGCTTTTCT
>NW_015540843.1:300150-333785 GCF_001515605.1 Sinocyclocheilus anshuiensis | reverse complement strand
AGGAGTACAGATGACATAGTTGGTGTCACTTAGCTTCCTCTCAACTGTGTAAGGTCCAGAGAACCGGGCCTGCAAAGCAGAGCCAGGTACAGGAAGCAGGACAAGCACAGACTCACCAGGTTGAAAAGTACGGGCCACACTCTTACGATCATACCGCACCTTCATCTTAGTCTGGGAGTTAGCAAGATAAACTTTAGCAATCTCACAGGCCTTGTAAAGTCATTCACGAAAAGAACTGACATAGTCAAGGATAGGCATAGGTGAAGAACTTTGTGACAGGAACTGCTCACTGATCAACTTAAGAGGTCCTCGTACGGTGTGCCCAAACACCAGCTCTGCTGGACTGAAACCCAGTGACTCCTGGACACTCTCCCTTGCAGCAAACATGATTAATGGTAAGCCTTCAACCCATTCCTTACCAGTCTCAATGCAAAATTTTCGGAGCATCGACTTAAGAGTCTGATGGAATCGCTCCAATGCACCTTGGGATTCTGGGTGGTAGGCACTAGCCAATTGGTGCTTAATACCCAACTCATGTAACATCTGTGAAATACTTTAGATGTAAAATTAGTACCTTGATCTGATTGGATCACCTTTGGTAAACCAAACATAGAGCAGAACTTGAGCTCTTGAACAACGGTCCTTGCCTTAAGAGTGCGAAGGGGAACCGCTTCAGGGTAACGAGTCGCAGCACACATAATGGTCAGGACATACTGGTAACCTGATTTTGACCTAGGCAAGGGCCCCACACAGTCAATAATTAATCGCTCGAATGGCTCACCAAGAACTGGAATTGGGTTAAGGGGAGCTGGCTGAACGACTTGGTTTGGGTTACCTACCAATTGACAAGTAGGGCAAGAACGCACAAATTTGGACACTGATGACTTCAGACCCGGCCAAAAAAATACTTAGAAATTCGATGGTAAGTTTTAGTCACCCCTAAGTGGCCTGATAAAGCATTCTCGTGAGCCAATTGTAACACCTGTGACCGATACCCAGAAGGTAGCACAATTTGATGAACCTCTTGCCAATTCAAATCAGAACACTGAGGCTTCCATCTACGCTTCAGTACCCCATCCTCCAAAAAGTAAGTGACACCAGCTTCTGGCGCTTGCATAATGTCTACAACGGCATCCAAGCAAGAGTCTAAGGAAGGATCAGAAGTCCGAGCTGCAATCAAGTCCTCCTTACAAACTTTTAAAGAAAGAATGGGTAACTCACTTAATTCAGTCTGTTCTGGAACCATTCCTGGTACAACACTCAACTTGCATGTTTCAGAGTTAGGCTGAGAAGAAAATACCGTGTCAGATAGGTCGATAGTATTTCCAAATTTCTTTGACTGTGCACGGGTCACAACACAGGCAGGGAATACGGCAGTGAATGGAGTAGAAAACTCAGGCAACTCATCAACACTAGGTTTATGAACTACAATGGGTCTAGGAAAAACCTTACCACCAGCAAGCTCATTTCCCAGAATAAGACTGACACCGTCCACAGGTAATCGTGAGCACACCCCTAGAGTAACGGTTCCAGTGACAAGGTCAGACTCCAAATACACCTTATGGAGAGGAATATTAACACATCCCATCTCACATCCACGAATTAACACATCACTACCGGTATATGACTCGGGTGAAAAAGGTAACATCTCCTCCAAAATTAATGACTGCATGGCTCCCGTGTCCCTCAAAATCCGAACTTGCTGTGTCTCAGAAACAGGCGAAAGAGAAACTGAGCCGAAAGAGAGAAAAGGTTGGTAAGCAACAGCATCTAAATCTTTTAACACTGGTACGGATTGTACTAAAGCTACATTTTTGGCCTTAGAAACACTTTTCTGTTTCCAAGCCTTACACTCTGAAATTAAGTGGCTTGGGTCAAGACAATAAAAACAGACCCGCCTGTCTCCTGCACGCTTAGGACTAGATTTCCGTTTACCTCCAGCAGACATCTCTGAATTAGCAGAACGAACAGAAGCCTGAAATAGTTCGGAGCTCTCCATAGCTGAAGACTGACTTCTGGGCCGACGTGTAGATGAAAATACATTACGATGGGTCAACACAAATTCATCCGCAATAACAGCAGCCTCAGTAAGGGCCTGCACTTTCTGTTCATTCAAATGCACAACAACATTTTCTGGGACACAGGCTTTAAAATCTTCTAACAAGATTAACTCCCGGAGCTGCTCAAAAGTGGTAATCTTGCTAGAAACACACCATTTTTCAAAAAGTGTCCTTTTCTGTCGTGCGAATTCAACATATGTTTGTCTGGCTGTTTTTACATGTGCCCTAAACTTTTGGCAATAAGCTTCCGGCACCAGTTCATATGCTCGTAAGACAGCAGCCTTCATTACATCATAATTGAGAGATTGTTCAATGGGCAACGCAGCTGAAACCTCTTGCGCTTTACCGGTCAAATTGCATTGCAGAAGTAGAGCCCACATATCCTTAGGCCACTGTAGCTTTGCAGCCACACGCTCAAACGCGACAAAATAGGAGTCCACTTCGGTCTCTCTAAATGGCGGTACAAGTCTAATATACCTGCTAACGTCAAAATCAGATTGTGACTCAGAAGGTGAATCAGAGGAGCTTTGATTTAGGGTCTGCACAGAATCTACTATTGGCATCCCAGCTGATGAACCAGCAGATCTAATCCAAGGTGATGGAGTGGGTCTGCTACGTAATCTTAGAGCCTCCATCTCATTTCCATGTCGCTCACTATCCCGTGCTCGTTCAGCTTCTATTACTCGAAGCCTGATGCGCTGAGCCTCACATTCTTGTCGCTTTAACTCAAGATCTAATTCTTTTAGCTTAATTTCCAATACAGCATCAGAACCAGAATCTTTTGAATCCACGTTAAGAACAGAACCAAAGCCAGCAGTCTCAGATTCTTTCCCAACCTCCCCTCCTGACGCGGCCAAAATGCCAGCTTCTACCAACTTCCTAAATAAATCCTCTTTGATAGCCGGTTTACTCGCCTCTTTAAGTATACTAATGTTAAAGAAGTCTGCAATGGAAATTAAATCCCTTTTACGACAACGATTATATACTTCCACAGTGGGAAGTAACGTAAACGAGATTAAATCAAACTCCATATCTTAATCACTAACTTCTCCCACATCAAAAGAGCAACAACAGCCAGGCAAAACCAAAGAGAAAAAAAGACACCTACCATTTACAAATTTGCTCATCCACCAGCGGAATAACTTTCAACGTGGTTTCAAATATCACCGATAACATCAATTTGTTACCACTTTGTTAGACGAGCCCCCAAATTCTATTACGTTCCCAGCTAGTCTAGGGTTAGAGAAACAAGTAACAGACACACCCTTGCGCTGTGCAATGGTGCTGCTTAAATCCTCACGGCTTCCCCTCCTCCTGCAATCACATCAGATCACCAATCATTGGAATCAGGTGGCAGCCATTACCTCCTGCTTGTAGGAAGTAAAAGGGATAGAGAGAGAGAGAAACCTGGAGAGAACAATTGGGAAAAAAACAAATATGTCCTTGGACGTAACAACCTGTCACTAATCAAGCACCTCATCAACCAGCCTGCATAAAAGCACACACCTTGTGTTCCTCCTAGTGTCTCCTCGTCTCCAAGTGTCTCCTGTTCCTCCTAGTTCCTGGATCGCTGAGGTGTGTGCTCCTCCTGTGTGCATTCCAGCTCCTGTAACGCCAAAGACTCTGATTACTCTACTCATCATATCCTTTGAACTGTTCTACGAACTATTCACTCACCATCACATCATCTGGACCCTACACACGTACTCTCTGTGACCAAATAAAACTGTTTAATAATACTAACCTGTTGCGTCAGACCTCTTCCGTTACAGAAGACCAGACCAACACCGACGGCACAGATGAGTCACCCCGATCCATTCCAGGAGCTCGTAGATTCACTACGACGAGTGCTACGTAATCCATCGGCACCGTCACCCTCACCGGCACCGCTACCATCACCACCCATCACCTCCTCCATCCCAACCAGCACTTCTTCGCCTACCATCATCGCTAGTCCCATGGCCCGACCGGCGCCCTAAAATAAAATTTGGACCTTAAAATAAAGTGTGATCAGATTTACTCATTAAGACTGCTTATAGAATTATTTAAGGCAACTAGAGGCAGACTGTTTTTGCACCGATTATTATATTGCATTTACTGTATGCCATCTTCAAATAGACTGCAAAATTAAAAGTTTGTAGTCACTATAAAAAGTCTATGTATATATTTTAATTGTCCACTTACTGTATATAGAAAATGCAGTATTCTTTACATGTTAGTAACAAAGCACCACAGATTTATACCAAAAAAAAACACTGAATTTTAAACTAGAAATTATTACGTTGATGTACAACTAGGTCAATGAAATCAAGCATGTGCTTATGGAGAGATACCTGCTCTCATTTTAATTTGCTCATATAGTTATGCATAGTTTCTGAAATAACATTTAGGATTGACAAATCACTTGACAAATCACTTTGCTGTTTCTAGGAAGTGTGTACTATCAAGTTCACTTCTCAGACCAGCATCTGAATGACCCAACAGTAAATTAGTTTTTTCCCTGTCCTACTGTGTAAATGAATATGTCAGAGCGATGAGGGAACCTCATTTTGTGTCTGGACTCTTGGGAACAAATAGCTGGGAGCAAATAGTTTTGGAGGGAAAACCCCTGGGACAAATAAACATCCTTGAACATTTAAATCACGTCCTCCAGTAACTTACTGGGGCTAAAGAAAGCTTTTATTCAGTGTTACAGTGAATGGAATTCACCTCAAAAAGCACCCCACAAATAGATTTAATAGTTGAGATTATAAATGAGTCAATCATTATTTAATTTTATGTAGTCCAAAGATGTGAGTTTCTATTCATCCAATCTGTGGCCCAGATTTAATGACTCAAAATATCACTAGAACTGACAACACATGTCAAACCTTCAGGCGTTCAACAAAAAAAGCATCCATGTGGAATATCTCAGGAAAAAACAGCCGTTGTGTGATTCAGCTGTGTTGCACACCATCATGGTGACCAAATGCTGAATATGTTTCAGTAAACATTTTCAACCTCCGTACTAGTCCCACCACAAACAAGCCAAACATCGCTGGGCAGGGAAATAAAATAATGATCACGCAGGAAGGAGAAACAGTGTTCATCACCAAAGAATTCTGTTGCCCAGGTGAAATTTGTGTCTTAATATGTCCAATCATGGTTCAGTCATGGAAAAAAATTACAAATCTTTAAGGCACATTCTAAATAGCATGGGCGTTGCTAGGCCATTTAATTAAAATTAATTAAAATTAAAATTCTACTCAGCACCCCTAAAAATTTTGCGATCATCTTCATAAACTGTACACAAATTCATGATCACCTCAGTCCTCTTTAAATTTCATATGAAAATGGCGGCAGACTTCGGCTCCTCCCCGTCTTTCAGCGCGTTCTTCAATCCGCTGCACGTGGCGGCGCAGAGTGAGAAACAGAGGACGAAACCGACAAAGTGTGTGTTTATCGATAGATTGTTATCATATCTGCATCTGTGCAGTTCTTTGTCATACATACAGTTTACAGAATGTCATGGGGAGCAATCGGTTTCCCATCTACTGTAAAGTTTTCGCTCCGCTCACCCCTCATCACACCACAACTGTTTCCTCTAGCGAAAATGGAGCCCTTTACACATATGAACGCATACTTTATAAAACGATCATGTTGCTATTTTCATTTGAAAATGTAACTTTCAATATAAAACATATTACAGTGCATGTGGCTTTAAAGGGATAGTTCACCCAAAAATGAAAATTTGATGTTTATCTGCTTACCCCCAGGGCATCCAAGATGTAGGTGACTTTGTTTCTTCAGTAGAACACAAACGAAGATTTTTGACTCAAACCGTTGCAGTCTGTCAGTCATATAATGGAAGTGAATAGGAATCACGGCTTTGAGAGTCAAAAAAACATACACAAACAAAACCCAATTAAACCCTGCGGCTCGTGACGATACACGGATCGCAGACTTATAAGTGCATTACGGCCACCTATCTCTCAAATGGACCATTGACACTCCTAATTGAGATTGTAGATAGCAAGGAGGAATGGCAGAGGATCCCCAAATCCAGGTGTGAAAAACTTGTTGCATCTTTCCCAAAAAGACTCATGGCTGTATTAGATCAAAAGGGTGCTTCTACTAAATACTGAGCAAAGGGTCTGAATACTTAGGACCATGTGATATTTCAGTTTTTCTTTTTTAATAAATCTGCAAAAATGTCAACGATTCTGTGTTTTTCTGTCAATATGGGGTGCTGTGTGTACATTAATGAGGAAAAAAAATTAACTTAAATGATTTTAGCAAATGGCTGCAATATAACAAAGAGTGAAAAATTTAAGGGGGTCTGAATACTTTCCGTACCCACTGTAAATGCACTTATAAGTCTGCGATCCGCCGTAAAGCAAGAAAAAGAAGAAGAAGACTCGTCACGCGCTGGCTGCGACGCGCTCAGGACAGTTCAGACATTGCAGTGCATCAGAGGTAAAAAACTATATAAATACTGTTCAGTTTCTTGCACAGACCGATCGTTTCATGTCTTTACACATCAGTGTATCGGCACGAGCCGCAGGGTTTAATTTGGTTTTGTCTGTGTATGTTTTTTTTTATTCTCAAAGCCGTGATTCCCATTCACTTCCATTATAAGACTGACAGACTGCAATGGTTTGAGTTAAAAATCTTCATTTGTGTTCTACTGAAGAAACAAAGTCTCCTACATCTTGGATGCCCTGGGGGTAAGCAGATAAACATCAAATTTTCATTTTTGGGTGAACTATCCCTTTAACTACCATACAGTCATGCACAGAAATGATTAAAGACAGTGACAGACAATTAGGCTACTTGAGCATAGAAGGAGGTTTGTACTAGAAATGCAAACAGTACAATTTTGTGTTTGTACAGTAAACAGGTGTGTGTGTGATCAGGAAGTCTTGCATTTGACTTATTCATTACTAAAATAAATAATAAGTTGTGCAATAAGTTTAGTATACCACCCTACCTATTAGTCAAACATTTTATTTTATTTATTTATTATTATTTTTATTATTATGCACTAATTGGGGGCTGAGCCCCCCTAAAATGAAAATCCTAGAATCGCCCCTGCTAAATAGTAGTGCCATTTATGTCTGAAGTTTACAGGATTTACATCATATGATAAAATAATTGTTGAACTGATGTGCCCCTCAGCAATATTCAGATTGGTCACCAAATATGAGCTTTTCAGTGACTGAGTGTTAAACCCCCAGTTATAAATCTGTGGTTACAAGCTTGAAAAGTACCATAAAAATCTTAAACCCCATATGCGATACATTGTTTAAGTCCTGTCAAAGTTTATTTATGTACTTCTAATTTAAATATTTCATATAAATAGATGACTGAATAAATTCTGATAGTATCACTTGAAAGTTTCAGTAAAAAAAAATGTCTATGCATAGTATGTATATACTGTAGTAGTATGTCATGACATTTCTTTTTCAAAACATGTTTAGTGCCTACCCATTGTAAAGTGATTGTTTGTGAAGTGATATTTACCTTTTCTGTTTTTCTTTGTTTTCTTCACACATTCAGTGTCTCATATTTCATCTTAAGCTCTTCGATGATGCTGTTGTCTATTGGTAAATAGAGTATGCTAACTTATGCTACTGTAAATTTGCTAACTTGCTTACTAAATGAAGTTATTAGGGGCAAAATCAGTGGTTGTGGAGGAATCTGAGAGACCTTTATAAATCATTTTTAACCGTTTTCATATGTTAAGTATGGCTAAGGGTGTAGTGTAGTGGTGGACAAACTGTGTGAAATGAAATGTGAAATAAAAAAGACAAATCAAATATTTTAGAATAGCTTTGAGAAAATTAGATACTCAGTTGGATATGGATCCTGAATCTGTCCGGGTCACTCAAGGACATTAACCTCTTTTTAATGTGATGTTACCCTGAGGGGCTTTTTGCTGTATGTTTTGGATCATTGTCTCCAGTGCACTCATGGATTACAGCACGCTTCCCTTCAGGGTTTGAGCTCCTTCCCTTTTTTTTACATTTTTACATTTTCCAGAAGAATTCCCAAAAGACAATAATGTCGCCACCAAAATTCATTGAAGGGATAGAGCTTCGCCTGGGTCGTGCTCAGCGTATTGCCTGAACATCGCAACATAGACACTCCATACTGAGTCTCTCGAAAATGAAATCAAAAGCTTACATTCTTCTAATCCTACATAGATAAATGTATCACTTGTGTGCTATATTTCAAGTCTTCAGACATCATCCTATACCTTTATGTGAGGGACTGGAGGTTTCTTGAAATGCTTTCATTCCAGTAGTAAAATCTGGTAAAATGCTAAATGTATTGTTCACAATTTAATTAAAAGTGTTTTCATCTTCTCTATGACTATAATAGAAATGATGTTTTATGTAAACTGTTTTATTGGATGAAAGACTATGGAGTAATCTGCAATCTGCAAGCAATGTCTAAACATCATATTATCTGCTCATATCCAAGACTAGCTTGTTTGGTCTGTACAGGCCAATATAGCTTTAGGGCAAAGCACTCAAAAGATCACGTCGATGTTGATTAATGTGTTTGAACATGCTGTAATTATTCTTTGGGAAAATAGCATTTGTTTTACTTGTGATGGGGTGCTCCCAGCAGACAGCGTAATAATCTTCTGCTGAACGCTATAGATCATTCGCTGCTCTGATGTGATGGCTTGTCACACACCCGTCTTCAAATACAAACCCCAGAGGTGTTCACAGTCAAAAGATCAAGCATGACTGAAGACTGTTTATTTTATTAAGATTTGATTCTTCTAAGGCAGAGAGACAATGGTGGGAAACAGCTCTGTATGCATCTTTTGCTTGTATGATTTATTAAAAACTTTTGCAGATGCAATCAAATTTCCTGACCAATCAGAGCAGGTGCCATTTGTGAAGGAAAATTAAAACTTTAATCATTAACATATTTAGAGAATATTTGTTTATTTATATTATTTCATTTTTAGAAACTATATTTTGCAAGTTCAACATGCTGTACTTACATCAGCTTTTAAGTTATAAGGACAAAACTGTTTTCAGAGAATGGTCCATCCGGCCTAGAAATGATTTATTCTGTGTAATGGCAATCAAGTTGAGCTCAGCAGAATCGTATACAGCTCCTCACTACACTGAGGTGTAATATTCCAGTCGATATATCTACTATCCAGTCCATATTTCCTACGTGCCTACATTAAATATTTACACACTACACCCAACTTAGTATGACACTGAGTAAAGTAAGCAGTGACATTGCTCAACATAGCACTCACCTTGTAAAGAGGTCATGCTCAGCTCATCATCACAGGTCACTGATTCTGTCCAACCTCTTTAACATCATGGAGCTGCTTGAAGAAGAGCTCGCATTAGACAAGGATCTGTGATCTGTGAGTCTTTTTTGCTCACATTTTGCTGATAAATGTAATGCTGATAAAATAATATAACAGTATCATACTTTTTAATAGAACAGTTCACCCAAGAATATCGAAGCAGTTGTTTTTTCCATATAATGAAAGTGAAAGAGAATTAAAGCTGTCAAGCTCCAAATTGATTAATACACCATAAAAGTATCTTCAAACTGTAGTGGTACATATAACTGTACCACGTTCTCCTATCGTCATATAACAGCATTAAGTAAGGAACAGGCCCAAAAATAACTATTCACTGAAAATCTTGTCTTCTGTTGTGGCTCTCACATTAAATGTGGTATGTCATGTCAATGACATTTGGGAATAAGAATCAGTGACCAGGTAAATGAACTTATAGGGTATGAAGTGTGGTAGACTACAACAATCTGACCTAACTAACTGTAAAACCCTTTTTGAGCATCTAAATAATGTTGTTTTTGTCATTGATATGGAACACCCATATTGAAAAAAGGAGCATATGCTGGTTAAGTATGTTTTGAAGCATGGCAGTTTATGAGCTGGTTTAAGTTAGTCCTTAGTTGGTCATGAGCTGGTTGTAAGCTGGTCATGAGCTGGTTATAAGCTGGTTATGAGTTGGCTCTTAGTTGGTCATGAGCTGGTTGTAAGTTTGTTATGAGCTGGTTCTTAGTTGGTCATGAGCTGGTTGTAAGCTGGTCATGACCAGGTTATAAACTGGTTATGAGATGGTTCTTAGTTGGTAATAAGCTGGTTGTAAGCTGGTCATGAGCTGGTTATGAGCTGGTTCTTAGTTGGTCATGAGCTGGTAATAAGCTGGTTATGAGCTGGTTCTTAGTTGGTCATGAGCTGGTTGTAAGCTGGTTATGAGATGGTTCTTAGTTGGTCATGGGCTAGTTGTAAGCTGGTTATGAGCTGGTTCTTAGTTGGTCATGAGCTGGTTATAAGCTGGTTATGAGCTGGTTTTTAGTTGGTCATAAGCTGGTTGTAAGCTGGTTATGAGCTGGTTATAAGATGGTTATGAGCTGGTTCTTAGTTGGTCATGAGCTGGTTGTAAGCTAGTTATGAGCTGGTTCTTAGTTGGTCATGAGCTGGTTATAAGCTGGTCATGAGCTGGTTTAAGCTGGTCATGTGCTGGTCCTAAGCAACTAGCTCCTGCTCAGGACCAGCTCATAATCAGCTCATGACCAACTAAGGACCAGCTTAAACCAACTCAAACCAGCTGTCATGCTTCAAAACATACCTAACCAGCATATGCTGTTTTTTTCAATAGGGACTGCTCAGATTTTTCTCAGGACTAATTGTCTTAGACGGCCAAGGTCAAGGTTAAGATGATGGATGGCGCCTATATGGCGTATTATTATGTGTTGTGGCGTTAAATAGGCTATAAACCATAATTAACCTCAGTGTGGTGAGCTAAAGCTGTAAATGGCATAAAGGCATCAGATCTGTGAAGAAAATCAATGCTCCTGATGACTTCGCAGAACGCTGGTGGTGGACAAACGGGTGGTCTGCTTGACTTTCAGCAGTACTGATGTCTCCCAACAGAGGTCAGCACTTTTATTAGTCCATTCAAACCACAAACACAAGAACACACTATCAGCGCTCTGATCTGTCAATGCACACAGCATCTAAGGCGGTGTTGTTTTTGGGAATTGTGTGCTATCACACAGGAGATCAGACGTGGCTGAAGCAGGATTACGCTGGATGAGGAATCGCTCACACAGAGGATGGCTGCATCCGAAAATGTAGGCCATGTCCACACGTACACAGGTATTTTTATAAACAGTTTTTCCTTCTTCCGTTTTTAAAAAAATCTCTTGTCCACATGAAAACGCAAACGCATGCTATGAAGCACTGTCAAGAGCATGCCAAACCAACAGGTGGCGATATAATCTCAACTACAACAAAATAGAACGAGTTTTGGTGATAACTTAACGAATATTTAATTACTATAATACTGATTTCTCACTAGAAATAACATCAAAAGTGCAAAAAGTTAGTCAGAAATATACATTTACACACAAACTGACCACCAAACGCAACTTTCAGACGACATCTTTATTTTTTAGCTCAACCGTCACGGAATGGAACGCACAGGATTGTGGGATATCAAAGGCAGTGAAGGATACATCTATGCTGCCTTCAAAATTCGATCAGAAAAAGGTAGCTCCGGAGACAGGAAGTAATGCAGAATTTGGATTCGGATGTGCCTTGATGCCTTCCTGCCTTGGAATGCTGCCTCCGAAGGCAGCATTTTAGAGCTTTCGGATGTGACGACCCTGGCGCCATCACCTGTGTTTTACTATTTGTGAGCCACAGCACATATAAAAGACCACCACAGTCTATTATATAAACCGTAAAGAGATTATTCATCATGTAGAGGATCTCTCAGGGTCTCCTAACTCATGGATGCACGTAACATGCAAGCATGATAATGAACCCATAAGAAGGGCATAACAAACATTGTTTAGCTTTCCATATGAGCCCAAAAGATTAACATTTCAACACAGTAAATGCAATACTGCCATCTGCTGGACTCCCTGAGATGTTAGTTTTTAGACTTTAGAAACTAGTGCGCAATCGTGCATGCATCTACTCTGACAAAAACAGATATTTGAAGGTTTTATTCAGTGACAACTATATATTTGCATTATGCATGACATCAGCAGCTTAACTGTTAAAGCATGGCACTGGCAACTAATCTGTAGCCAACTAATTTAAATAGTTTACACTTCTGCAATTCACCAGCATGACATGTTTTAGGCCTGGATATATTTACTTTGACATAATATACATTCAGTAAGCAACTGTAAGTGAATAAGTGTAAGTTTGTCCACATGTCATACAGGTGTGTTTGCTGTGCTGTGGTGGACAGAACATCTCCAAAACTGCTCTCAGATCAGCATATAAACCCCTAAACCTAAATGTGAAGAAATCGTTATCTTTACTTCACTTTATTCTGGGGTCTATATAGGCATCTACCATTTGCTTTCCTCTTTTATAAACAGCAACTGTTTGAACAAGGTCTCTGTAAGTGCTCAAAGCAGCCTGTCTGAATTCCCACAGTGCACTAAATATACATGAGGAATTGCCTAGCCCTGTGTCTGTGCTTATTATAACTTGATTATTCATATTTGAGCCGCGTTAGATCCATATGACTAATAATAACTGATTCTGTTTACATGAGCAACACTGCACAAAAATAAAACCTGATGCATTTCCATTCATTTAAAATTCTTCAGCTTTTTTAAATCCTTCCACTTTTTAATTTATTTTTTTAGTAAAACTTTCAAATCAAAGAAAAATTTGAAAAGGAAAATAATAAGAAATTATATGAAATATAAAAAATATATATTAAGAAACTATATTTAAGACTATAAATTGCACAAGAAATACAGTATTTCCAAAATTGCATTATTAAAATTACATTTTAAAAAATCCATCAAACCTAATCCTAAAAATGTCAAGTTCTCCAATAATTTTGTACACTTTCAGAATAAAATGTACAAAAGTCGCCACTGCAGCGACATTGCAGTACCCTTTCAAAAAGTACACCTTTGTAGCATATTTACCCCTTAACGGTGCATATTAGTAACTTAAAGACAAATAATAGTACTTTAAGTGTACATATTAGTAGCTTTTGAAAGAGCAACGCCAAAGGGACAGCTTTTGTACCTTTTTTTTCTGAAAGAGTAATAGTGTGTAAAAAGATGATGAAATCATATGTCAAATAATCTTTTACGATTCAAGGTGCATCACTTTGCATAGGTATAATACAATGCTTTCCTACCAATATAACACAAAAACAAATTATGTCCTGGAGCTTTAAAGCTTAGCGATGTTTCTTTGTCCATATACAGCTAATTTTTACTTTAATAAAAACATCTACACATGTTGATGGTGTGACAGCTCAAAATGCAACCCCTAGTTTTTCTGCAAAATGGAGTGAAGTAATACCAAGCTTTGCGATTTCCCCTAGATTCAACTGTGCACTCTTATTCCAGAGATGAGCATACACTGTCTTTTTCATTGAAGCCTCCATTGAATAATTATTAAGATTTATCTTTCATTATTAGTACACTCATATAGTGATTTAGTATGTTGGCAATACAAAATTTAAAAAAGTAATATTAATCCATACACATTAAAGCAACATTCTTTTTTTTTTTTTTTTTTAAAAACACAAATCACCTAGATAAAAAAGACAATGCAGATCTTTTATAACTCTTTGGAAAATGCCCAGTATGTATTGAAGCTAAAATCATTTCAAATTAATCCCTTCTTATCACATCCCAAAAGTGTTTATAAAATTTAAATGGAAAACGACTGTATCTATACCAGAAGCCTTGTTGAATATTCCTGCACAGCTTTTATCACTGTCTGAAAAGTAATTACAGAAAAAAAGAAGAAAAAAATTTGAGCCTAAGCTTTGGACAATTCACCAAGCAGGAGTAAAGCTTGTCTTTCATAGGAATTAAAAACATTCAAATAATTTCTACACCTTTTTCCTAAATGAATCATTTTTTGAGTGAATTGGTTGAATGAATGGTCTACTCTACTGACTCACCCATAAAGACACTTGTATTTTGACCCAAGTGTTCAAATTCAAAGATATATGAAATATAGCAATATCAAACATGACTGTTTTACAAATAATATTGCAATAATCTTATATGATTTATAATCAGTAAGTCTTGGCTATGGCACTGTTAATCGATAGCTTTTGAAATGGTAAATGTTTAAACATAGCATAATTAATAATAATGACATTTTGACATTTGGTGTTCTTTATGAGTGAAAATTACCACAGTGTTCGGTTACACATTATTTTAAGGTGTCCTTGTTACAGTGTAATTAAACATACTGAGTAATATTAACTAACTATACTGTATGGGTTAGGATTAGGGTTTGGCTTAATGTTACTTGCATGTAATTATGCATAATTAATTGTCATTATAATAGTAAGTACATGTAACATTTGTAATAAGGACACCTTAAAATAAAGTGTTACTCAGTGTTCTTATAGTTTCACTACTTCAATAGCATAATACAATGTTTACCAAATCATTACATTGTTAATGAATAACTTTTATTAAAGACTAATTTGCAACAAACAGAAATGCTTTTGCTTGTCACACATTCTTTACGTAATTTCCTGGAAAAAAAAAAGAAAAGAAATTTAGACGTAACTGTTGAAAAGACGTTTTCATTTCTGTTCGAAACTTCTAAAAGCTACCAAAGCTCAAATATTTCCTTTTGTTATTAAGACTCGTGCTGCTCGTGTGATCACATGTTAGGGAAACTCCGAGGGCTTATGTGAGCTTTAGTGCCATTAACTGCAGCTGTTATACCAGGAAACCTCGAACAAGTCTTCAGCTCTGGATTTAAGCGTTTGGAGCAGCAGTTGGAAACATTCAGAAGCCAAATTAAGCTGATCAACATCACAACGGCCAAATCTGAGGGTCATGAGCTCTTCTGTGCTGTGATTGGCTGTGAGAAAAAAATTAGATAGAAAGAAAATAACAAATACATTTATATTCAAAATGCAATCTATGAAAACAAGTTTTAGTATCTTGGTGCTTATGAGGGTTTTAGTTAAAGCTCATTAGGAATTTGTCCTTATTGATTTAAGATGACCCCCACTTTAATTTTTTTTTCTCTTGCTCATAGATGGCATATAAATAGCATCAGCATTATCTTCTTAATGTAGTAATTTCATCTGAATATCAACATTTTTTAGATTTAGTTAATCAAAACAGTTTTGAGGTTAATTCATCTAATTTCCTGTGCCTGGAAAACAGATCTATGACATTGTGTTGAATACCAAGGGTTTTTGTGTTTATTTCTTAAAAAGGACACACAAACAATGGCTGATGCACCATCATCTTCCACATGCAAAACATCTAAATATGATACAATTATATCACATTGCTTATTGTTCTTAAAGGTGCAGTAAGCGATTTCTGAGAAATGCTGTTGATATTTGAAATCACCAAAACAAACACGCCCCTACCCAAAAGAATCACACCCCTATCTTGCCTCCGCCCCCAAATTTCTGAACATGCTATTCAACACAGGCACCTCCCCCATCACTACTGGACACGCCCCTTACTGGTGATTGGCTACAAGTGTGTTTTGGTGTTCGGTCATATCCACTTTCAACAGCATTTCTCAGAAATCGCTTACTGCACCTTTAAGGGGGCATCTTACTCTATACCAAAAAACAGCATGATTGCAATGGAGGAGGTTTTGTAAACTCTTGATGTAAAAAAGGAACACTGCCTTTTACAGTGACTGATTCGGTCAAAGGTCAAATATGATAGACGGTGTAACAGTTCCAGGAGTGTCACATGATTTCTTGAAATAAAATGCCATGACTAAGACATGTTAAGGTTGATAGACTGATCAACTTTAAAAAGTGAAACTGCTTCCCATGTTTTGTTTGATGTCAAAGTTTGCGTGTCCAAAACACATTTTCATGCACCATTAATGTTGGTAAGGAGGCAGTCAAATTAGACTGATGCCAAGCGGTTGATTCAGAGTTTTTTCACAAGCTTCATCTGCTACCTAGTTCTGACATTCATATTATACACTTTCACTGCATTACACATTAACATGGAAGTAATGGTTGCTAATTTGATACAGCGGTTACATTTAATTAATATGGTTCATCTCATGAATCAAGTCAATGTTTGAAATACCGTGAAAAGTAAATAAACAATAAGTAATTTACTGGATTCTGTGAGGGGTCGCCAGGGCACTGCTGTGCAGTTGGTATGCTGTTGTTTTTTCAAACTGATATCATAGGAAAACATAACTGTTTTATGACGTAGTGATGTGGATCATATGAAATTATGATTTTTTTAGAAAAAGTAAGCATGAAGGTTCACCCAAAACATAACTGTCATTGGGGCACAAGCAGATTGTATGAAAGCATACATATTAATACAAATTAGCCACCAATTCACCAAAACATAAAATATTGCCACAAGATTGTATTTGTTTTTTAGCAGTGTTGGGAAGGTTATTTTGAAATGTAATCAATTACAGATTACAAGTATATGTATAATGTAACAAGTAGTGTAACTATTTCAATTACTTTATTAATGTAACTGATTACATTTGATTACTTTTTGATTACTTTTCTAAATTTCTAATGAATGTTTTCAGCTGTTAATCATTTTCAAACATTTAAAGCAGGCAGGGTTAAATTTACAGTAGTACTCAACAATGATTACTGTCAGACTTTCAAAATCCTCCATCACTTGAATTAAGATTATAATAATTAAATTTTAAAGCACCACAAAATCAGACTTTAGCACCTCTTTTCACTTTGAGATCGTTCTGAGGTTAAATCTGAGATTGTTAAATACAGATTATATAGTTTGAAATTAAATCCTTGCATAGCTATGATGACAGGAAACATTGCCATCTAACAGTAACTTGAAACAAAAGTCAATCTAAAAAAATATATATAAAGCATATACATAAACCTAAATAGCAAATAAAATAGATATCAAACAAACATGTGTCCTATTCTGTGTCTAAACTCCTGAAACTTCGGTGTCTCATATTTTAAAGCAGTCAATGCAATATGGGAAAGGAATCAATCATATCTGTAATGTGTGTGAAAATAAATAGTACAGTAATTAACATTTTCATAAGTAACTAATTTAATTGCACATTTTTTTCTCAGTAACAGATTTGAGTTACATTTATTTTCGAATTAAATTACGTAATTTTGTTACATGTAATTTACTCCCCAACACTGTTTTTTAGTGTGTTGACATGCGGTTGGTAAGGATTAAGCCATTTTAGTGTATTACTAAGCAGTCGTCAGGGGTTGTAGGTGGTTGCCAGGGTGCAGCAATGCATTTGCTACGGTTTTCTGTGTGGTTTATAGCACTATGTGGTTACTACAGTTTTCTGAGTGCATGACCAATCATTGCTATGGTGTTCTGGACAGATGCTAGATTGGCTGGGTTAAACTTTATTTTAAGGTGTCCTTGTTACAGTCTAATAATACATTTAAGTACTGAGTAATATTAATTAACTACATGTACTTACTATATGGTTAGGGTTTGGCTTAGGGTTACTTGCATGTAATTATGCACAATTAATTATTATAATAGTAGGTACATATAACGTGTACAAGGACACCTTAAAATAAAGTGTTACCGATGGTTGTTTACTGTCTTATATAGTCTCTAGACATGGCTCAGGTCCCTCCTATAGTGTAAGTCTGTGGGATTTTTTTTTTCTTCTCCCAGTTATTTCATTGTTCACCAGATGAACACTGTAAAGTAGCAGCACATCTATCCACAATAAGTCACATGATTTGTTCAAATCACTAATAGTAATAGGACTTAACTGTAATACACACAATTGACACAGTAAATTTTCAAGAAGCACAAAAAGTGAGACAAGTCTTACAATTGATGAACTTCCATCAATCAACTTTAATAGATCATAAGATGATGTAAAAACTACATTGGCATATGTAAGACAAACACTCTTCTATATGTACTATCCACTGGACAGTCCCCTTCAGAATGACAAAGAAAAACACAGTCCAAAGACATCTAGCTAAACACCTCTGTGTTGTCTTATCCACTTCGCTTTGCTTCCTTCTCCATTGCAAAATGACGCGTCACATATTGCAAGCTAAGTCAAAATGCATAATTAGCAAACAATAAAAAAAATTGTCATTTTTTGTCTTCCCTCATTTGTTCATTGATAAAAGAATATAATTAGATTTTTGTTCAAAGTAGTGTTGAGTGTAGTAAAATAGATCTGTATAAGCACTGCACAGTTTCTCCCGGAGAGGATATCTGGAACATAGGCGACAACGGGTGAACAGAAATCAGGGACGTGCCGCAATGTAGATGGAAGTGATATGAACAGAGCACAGATATACTTTTAATTTTAAAAAATTAAATTCAAAATAAATACAAAATTAACATCACATCCCACTGCCCTGCCATATGCTGTCATTTTCTCAATCAGCATTGTCTTGTTTTCCAATAATAAAAAAAAACATGTAAACATCTGTAGAGCAAGACTAATTTACTTTCAAATTAAAACAATTTTATTTCCAGAAATTATTTTCTGAAAACAAGTATCAAGTAAATTAGGGATGTTTACTTTTTTTTTTTTTACTGAAAAACATGAAAGCTGCTTGCCAAGATTTTTTTTTTTACTGATCTCAATGCAGTACTTAGCAGGAGCAATTGTTATGAAACAATAGATGATATGCATTAAGTTACATTCTGAATATGATAATACAGGACCTGAAAGGGAAAAAAAAATCACTTTTTATGACATCTGTATAAATAATGCTTCATGTATTGTAATACATACAACACATACTTATGGTTATATCTTTTAAATATCTAACACAAAATAACAACAGTCTTGATCTCATTTAATGTGTTGTACTGAGCATTAATAAGTATTAGAATATTATAAGTGGTCATATTCATTTATTATAAAATAATTTGACAATAACACCTTTTTACAACATTTATTAATCTTGGTTTGTTTTGAATTTCTAATCTGTAATAGGAAAAAAATCAAATACATAAAAAAATCTTAATTTTAATCTATAATAGCATTAAGTAAAGCTTAAGTTGAGTCTACAAACTTGTTTCATTCCGGATAGTTTAACATTAGGAACTAACATGAACTAACAATGAACAATTATATATTTATAAATTAAATAAATAACAAAGATTAATAAATGCTGTAATAATACTGTTAGTTGCAAGCTTTTTAAAGTTAATGCAATAGCATATGTTAACATTTATAACATTACCACATATAATATTACATTACATATACAGACTTCATAGAAAATGTTACACAAAAAAAAAACAATTTACATATGCTACCAAATGTAACACCCGAATTGTGCTGCATATGAATTCAGTAGATATTCCTTTTAAACGGAAGAAAGAAAAAACAGATTTTACTCCAAATGTGGTTAAATACAAGTCTGTTAGCCCTTAAAGGTATACATATATAATGATGGTATTTCTTATTTAACACTAAATCAAAACTAAAACTAATGTTTGTTTTTTAATGAAATATCCTTTGTTGAGAACGATAGTGCTGTCGTTAACTGTGTGCGACTTGTTATTCCTTTTGCATTTTGTAGTAACTCCATCAGGGATGTGGCGTTTGTTTTTTGAACCAAACCACACAGGAAGACAAACCATTCAAATGAACATGCTAAACTTTCCCTCCAAAGAAGTACCATTCAAATCATTTCCTATTTTTCTCCATTGACTTTTTTAGATATGAATTCTTTACTTTTATTCATCAGGCAGTGTTCACTTCTAACATTTAAAAAATATGAATAAAAAAGAATAATAATAATTAATGCAACTTGTGATAATCCTGGACATGTGAAAAAAGAAAGTAAAAACATAAAACACTTCAGAGAAAACTAAAAACGGACAAGAGAGCAAGATGAGATGAAAACATTAACCAGTTAACGGTACAAAAACACTCGAGGGTTTTTGGCATATTTTATATAGTGGGGAGACAAAACATACGTTTTTGGATTCCGGGATCAGGCACTCAAAAGAACTCAAATGACCTTTTCGTTTGTGTTGTTGGGACAGCCGAAATAAAATAAAAATCATATATGTACAAAGATCCCTCTCTCCAATACTTATTTGAAATCATTAACAGGCATCAGCATGAAAATACTAAATTCTTCACTAAAAAGGCTAAATTCTGTTGTTATCTTAAATACTTTGTTCTTTTCTCTCTATTAATACTGAAAAATTATTTCATGTTGTTGTTGTTTTTTTATGTTTGTATGCTCGCAGGTACACACAAAATGAACAAAACGAAAACATTTCCCTGTCTCGCTTAAACCTGAATTATTATGGCAAATATTGTTAATCAAAAACAGAAAACAAACGTTTATTCTGATATATCAATGTACAGTGCTCTCCATTTCATATGTCGCTTGTCTTCAACTATAACTACGCTAACCTTCTCAATAACTAAATGCGAACGATTATTCCCCCCGATACGCACACACACCAAACCCCAGTAAAAAACACAAAGCATAAAAAGAAATGTTTCTAACTATGTAGAATACTTATTTCATATATTTGCAACAGCATCGTAATCTAGTAATAAATACATTAAGGCCAAGAAAAATAATACATTAAAAAACAGTGAATAAAAAAAAATCTTGTGAGCACTGTGTGTTGGCTTTAAAAATACTTATGAATTGAGTGACGCTCATAATTTCTTTTTAACTTTTTTTTTCTCTCAAAATTTTCCATTATTTTATGGTAAGACATTACCAGAAGAAAATGCACGTTGGTTGGATATCACCGTCCGTGTCTCTTTACAAAGACATTTGGTGGTCTTGTAGAGAGAGCTGTTCTGCGTGTTTGTGTGGGTTCGGGGTCAGTTGTTGCCTTGCGGCTGAAGCGTGGTTTTGTGCAGTACTGCGGAGGAGCCAGCTGTGGGCGCCGTGGTGCTGGTGCTGGTGTTGCTGCCCGTTGCTTTGATCCAGGGCAGCGAGAGCAGCGATGCCCCGGTGGTCGTGGTGGCCGTCATAGTTACTTGGATCATCTGGTCACGCTGGATGAGTCGGATCAGAGTCTTGAGACGCTCAAGGGACGTCTGAGTCTCACGCTGCTGACCCAAAAGACGCTCCTTCAGCTCAATGCATTTCTGTTGAACACAGATTTAAAATTGTATGACAGAGCAATGTCAGACACAGATACAGTTTTAATGTTCTTCTATGTTTATCTTTTTTCAGTTGCTTGGTTTAAAAATTAATGAACCATTCCCCAGGTTATGCATCAACCCTGTTATCAGATTGCCCTTTTTAAAGTAACAATATATTCCAAAAAGCTGTAAAAAATTAAGGATGCAACAATACCATTTTTTCAGAACCGATCTGATCCGATACGAAAATTCTGAGTATCTGCTGATACCGATACCGATCCCAGTGCAGCTTTTCTTTTTTTTTATCGATGTAGAATTTCAGTACTTTTGTGTTTGTTGACTTTATTGTTACTCTTTGGTGTGTTAAACACAATCTACTACATACAGACAACTTCATTGTAATGAAAATAACAAACGAAAAAAATATATAATCATAATCTATGACAAATATACTATTATAAACTAGGTTAGTGGATAATTCAGCATCAAAAGATACTCTAAAAAAATGAAACAACTTTATTTAGTGGGGAACAAATAAAAGTGAATAAGTGTAGGACTAAATCTGGTAAAACATAAAACATCTGGTTACACATTGCTCTTTCTATTGTTGTAAAATACATTCATGAAAAAAAGTAAATATATTTATATATAAATACATACTATAAAATTAAAATAAATTTATTTTAAATGTATAGCACAGTAATGAAGGCAGCAACATATGATAGATAGGACAGAACAAGAAAGGCTATTAATAAACAATCTTTCATTGCGCAAAAGTCTTATAATACGAAAGCCTCCATACAGAGCGGCACAAAGCGCTTATGCACATCCTGTGCACAGAAAGATGCGCTTGAAGCAACACAGACTCACAGCATGCAGCGATCCGCATAGAAAAGTTCAAAGCACAAAGGGAAGAGATATTAATGTGTAGTGTATTATATCTGTGCAATAGTTTCTTTTAACAGTTTTAAATCTCAGTTATTGTGCGCTCTTGAAGAGAGTTTCATCGTTTTGACTGTAGTAACTGAACGTGACCCAGTTTGAATGCTGAATGGAGGATGACAGACAGACGCAGCGGAGAGAAGAGTTTACGTGAAATTGACTTAAATATTAATATATACTTCACATTGAACTATGGAACAGCTTCAGAACACTTGAAATATAGTGCACAAAAACTTTATGGTGCTTTATAATGTTTTTGTGCCTTTCGTGGGCCTTAACAATAACACAATAGTATACGCACAATATCGTATTTGGATCGGTCTCGTCTGACCGATACCCGATCCGGCAGAAAATGCCAGTATCGGAGCCGATACCGATACTGAGTATCGGATTAATGCATCCCTGTAAAGAATGTCAACACTGTTTATAATCTTACAAAAAATATACTTTTTATAATTAAGAATCAATATGGGTTTGTAAAAATCAAGATTAAAATGAGGTAGTCTATATTTCAACCCAGCCCTTTAGCACAGTTTCTTACCGAGAGAGAATCGCAGAGTCTCTTGTCCTCTTCACTCAGATGTTCACACTCAAGATTCAGCTCAGTGTTTCTCCTCATTAGCTTCCTGCGTTCCTCCTCTCTCACTGTACAAACATACATTCTTCATCATCACTGAGAATCGAGTCCTGAGGAGTGCTAGTGCATTCAAATGTGTTTGACAGCTCACCTGTTTTATGTGTAACATACGACTGGATGAAGTTCTGTGGCCAAGACAAGTTCTCTTTGTTCAAAACCTTCAAAAAAGGAAACGGAACATAAAATGAGCAAATTCTGTTTGTCTTCTTTACATGAACAAATCCTAAAGACCTGCGCACTATAGCCCTGCCTTTTTCATGTTTGTTCAGTGCATAATTTTGCATCATATGTGTAAGCAAAAATTAATGATCTCTAATGTATGAATTAATCATTCACAAAGAAAATAAACAACACTTCAAACTTCTAAACAACACCATAATAATTATATTGTTAAATATATAAAAAATGAAAACCTGTAGAACTTTATTGTAAAAAATAATGCTTAAAAATAAAAAGTAGCTCTAATAACATTCCCTAGCATGGTGGGACATAACAATTGCATAACAGCAATAACAAAGGGACATGGTGGTGGGAAAAAATTGATCTCTCGCAAAACTTTTGCGTTCCTTCCGAGAAACTTCGCATTCCCTCGCAAAACTTTTGCATTATCTCACAAAGATATAGGCGTTCCCTCACAAAACTTTTGTGTTCTCTCGCAAAACCAGTTGAGTTCGGACAAACACTTCCTGTTTATTATACAGCTTGCAGTGGTTCATAAAACACATAACGCGGCTTAATGAAGATGATAAAAAAGACCAAATATGCTATATTATGTATCAAAAATAAGTACTGTGCACATGGAAGCAGATGAGCCCAAAATATGATCTGAATTGCATGATAAGTGTTTTCTCCCCCATTGAAAATCACACTTAATGTGGCTTAATATAAAAAACAGTGATAAAAAGATCACATTTTATTAAAAATAGCCTATACACTATGTACAGAAAAGCAACGTGCTAAGAGTTTTTTATAATGTTTTTTCTACGGGGGTGAAAACACGTGAAACTGCACGTTCCGTTCTGTGCTCATCTGCTTTTCTGTGTGTAATATAAACTGTAAACAGATTTGGTATTTTTAAATCACCATCTTTGTTCATTAGCCCACCTTAAGCGTTTTCTATGGGGGAGAAAAAGCTTAACGTGCAGCGCATTGTGTTCATATTCTGGGCTATTCTACTTTATCAATAGTAATATTATTAATGAGGTTATTAATATTAGCCTAATAATGATATCAATATTTATTATTATCGAATTTGGTGCTCCAATGTCACTGTTTTAAAACATTAAGCCACATTAAGTGTTTTAGAATGTCCCAAAACCGTCCCTTGAACTAAGCACTTACTTCATTTCTTTATACTTGAGTCCAAGTTCAAAATAAAACTGTATAAACCGCTCCATTGTGAACATACGGAGCTGTATGAACCACTGCAACCTGTAAAGTAAACAGGAAGTGCTTGTCTGAATTCATCTGGTTTTGCTAGAGAACGCATGTTATCATTACAATGATTACATGCGTTGTAATGATTATGTTATCATTACAACATAAAAAGAGGACAGCTATATATATTTTCTAGTAAAAATATCTAATTATTCCTAAAACAAGATCAATTTATTACTTTGGTAATTGCATTAGACAAAAATTTAGTTTGTATCCACGCAGATTATTACATTGTCCAGATGACATGAAAAAACATCAAATAAATGTCCTACAGACATCCTTGTGCTGTTGGAGTTTTTATAATGTGTGTGTTCAAAGCAAAGAGGAACATACTTTCTTCTGGCACTTGGGGCACATCCATATGCCCCTGGTGGCAGTTTTGAGAGGTGGATGCAGGCAGTCGGGGTGGTAGGCGCGGGAACAAGTGTGGCACGGCTTAAGATCTCCTTCCTGTTTACACACTGCACAGTGATCATCATGCTGCAGCTCCTCCTGTGTCACACACACATTTACAGAAACACACCACACAACATTCTGTCAGCAATTCTTCATATACACTTTAAATATTATGTAACCATAACTATTAGCCCTTTCACAAGTAAAAAATAATCTGTAAAAAATATTAGGTAACACTTTATTTTAAGGTGTCCTTGTTATACATGTTACATGTACTTACTATTATAATAACAATAAATTATGCATAATTACATGTAAGTAACCTCTAAGTAAACCCTAATCCTCACCCTAACCATATAGTAAGTGCATGCAGTTAATTAATATTACTCAGTACGTAAATGTATAATTACATTTAATTATAATTACACTGTAACAAGGACACCTTAAAATAAAGTGTGACCAAAAGTGAAATAATTAACATTTTAAATATTCTGAGCCCCCTTTGAGATTTCTTTAAGGAGTCCATTATTTTAGAACACATCACATTACTATTTCCATAGCAATGCATCAGACTGGTCACATGAAACCGTACAGACACAATAGTGCTATTTCACTAACATACTGGTTTTGTTTATTTATTTTTTCTTTTATTATAATAACCACGTTAGTTGATCGGTAAGTTATAATGGGCTATGGGTGTCACAGTGTTTGTTTACGATAGAACACAGTCAGAAAGTTTGAAAGGTTTTTAATTTTTATCTTTGCCAGTTCAAAAAACATTTGGTCAAAAACAAAAACAGCTTTTTGACCAAGGCTGTAAAGTACTTCAATTGTAATTTACTTAAATTGTATTTCAATTTTACTTAATTTCTAAAGTACTTTACGCCGATAACTGAATATTGTAATTTTACTCATATGGGAAAGTACCGTAACTGTACATTTTGTGTGTATGTTCCACAAAAAAAAGAAAGTCATACAGGTTTGTATATTCTTGCCACGTGATTCACAAACACAGAGTGATGTTAAAGTCGTACCTTCCAGCAGAGCTCCTCAGAGTCTAGCGCGTGAGTAAAAGCATACAGTAGGTTAGTAGCCGTCACACTGACAAAACTTGAGTTATTAGAGTTAAACAGCAATGTTGGAGTGCAATCAGCAGGTTAAAGCAGTTAGCATTTGGCTTTATAAGGTCAACTTTTCATGTCAAAGTCACTGATAATCACAGGTTAAAGAACTAAAACATGAGCACTTATGATGAATGTGCGAGTTTAATTTATTCTGTTCAAACATGTTTCTGTGCATTTCATGCATCATTTTTCAGCTCAACCCCAACACCATTATGTTGACAGAAGTAGAAATCCATTTTACCTATCGCCGACAGAAACATCGCACTGTTCAGGTAATTGGAGGCAAGTATTTTGCGCTGAAAAGCAAGATACAAATGTTTACAAATTAACATAGCCATAAAATGAACATTATTTAAAGAAACTATGACAGCCAGACAGACCTCTGGTTCAAACAGTCCGCTGTATGCAGGGTTAGCTGTGCTTCGCCTTTTTCTCTCCTGCCGTTTACTCTGGATCTCTGACAGAAATTAAAACACCATCTGTGATGGAACTTTAAAACCCAATATCTCACACTGAATCCTTTTCTTAGTTTTTGTTTGTTCATTTGTTAAATTGTTTCATTCAAAGTTGAGCAGAAATCAGAATAATTGTCTCCTTTCAGTGTTCATTTGAATGTAACTGGTCAAAACACACAGGATGTAGAATTGGAATTTGAAATGAAATCAATTTAAAACAATTCAACACAGTCATGTACCAACAACACGTTTGGCGAATGCGTTCATTTATTCGCTGATACATATAATGCATTTTTTTAACTGACTAGACATATTTCTCCAAGATCAATACTATCAAAACAATTAACAATCATCGAAAAGATTTTTAATAAACAGAACCACAAAATGACCATCACATTAATAATAAATATTGACAACAGAAATATTGACAGCCTTGTGAACAGCGTGCCAACATATAGCGTCGGTTGCGCTACAGGCGTCCCGAGTTCGAATCCCGGCTAGAGGACCTTTCCAGATCCTGTCCACTTCGCTTCCTGTCACTTCTACACTGTCCTATACTAATAAAGTCAAAAAATGCCAAAATAAATCTTAATACAAATTTTTTTTTAAATCAGTCTATTGATGATATATTGATATTTGGCACTATTTTGAAGGGCGATTTCAAACTTGGAAAATTAGATATTATTCTTACCTACATTCAAGTGTTATAAAAAAAGAATGATTGAAGCTAGAATAAAACAGATTTAAAAAGAAAAATGTTTAAAAAGTAGAGGCTTTGTTCTCTATTTTATTGCATGTTTAGATATTCATACAAACAAAATATTTTGGGGGCCATGAAATTTTAGTGAAAATCGTCAAAAATGAAGAGTTAATATGTCCAATATTTACTGAAAATAGCTTGTAGGTGTATGGGTAATTCCTTATAAACTACTTTGAATTTTATTCCATTTTAATTATACTAAATGTAATTTATATTATAATTACAATTCAGCATCTTGTTTGATACCTCTATTCAAATTCAGGAACTGAAGTGGTATTCGTGTCGCACTTCTCGTACAGTTTGCAACCCTCTTTATGCATTGTTTTGCTAATATTGGAGGCTCCTGATTGGAGGACTTCATCTATTAATCATAACCTGCCAAACTGGCTATTGAGTTGATATGTGTGTTCCCATGGCTGATTTCCCCCCGGATCTAGCGGGTTGCCAAGTGGTAATTTTAAACCCTGAATGCAACTCACCTTCCAAGTGTTCTGTAGTGACCAGGCCTAGTGCGACCATGAAGGCAATTTTCTGTAGGACAGAAGGTTAATAAAGTGAATACATTAAATATTGAAATACCTTTGATGTTAACTTAACTCTTCAGAAATAATTTTACTTGAAAACCCGTCCAAACACCGGAAACAGTTGTTTGGCCTAAATGCTACTTCTCAGTTACTCAAGGTACCAAATTTCTGATCAGTTTTTAATAACTAGTCACTCAATCTGACAAAAGATTTTCAATTCAAGAGAGTTTTGTTTAAGCCATTAGTAATAAGATATCCTCAACTATATATTCCACACGCATTAACTGTGGTTCTATGATGGGCTAGCCCTACATCAAGGTTATTTCCCTGCCTATGACCCAAGACATGGGATAGGCTCCAGCATCCCCAAATTCCAAGATCAGAAAGGTTTGAGTGAACAGTAATTTAGGGTCACACTTTATTTTAAGGTCCAATTCTCGCTATTAACAAACCATTAACTACGACTTTTGCCTCAATAAACTCCTAATTTGATGCTTATTAATAGTTAGTAAGGTAGGTGTTAAGTTTAGGTATTGGGTAGGATTAGGGATGTAGAATATGGTCATGCAGAATAATGGTTGTGCTTCATAAGTACTAATAAACAGCCAATATGTTAATAATAGGCATGCTGATAAGCAACTATACTAAAGTGTTACCTAATTCAGTGTTGTAGTACTCAAGTCCAGACAACACCAAAATCAGACTCAAGTCCTCCACAAGTTCAAGTACTACAACACTGCTGTAAATAGTCATTGCCATGTCAATCAGATGGTCTCTTCCTGTCGAAGTGCACTGGTCATGTCAACAATGCTTCTAATAGCCAAGACTAGTTGTGAGTGTACCTCTGGATCCTCCTCCTTTTTGGCTGGGTTTGAGGGGTCAGGGCTTGGCTCCTTCACAGGACTGTTAGTTTGTGAGGCCGGAGAACTCTTGGAGTTGCTGGGAATCTGGGGCTGGATGATTATAACCTGGATACACACATTAAGGGCCAGTTTTACTAACAGCTTGCACCAGCGCAAACCGTCTTTCGGCGTTTAAATAGTACTGTCAGGTTTTACTAAAGACGCGCAGTGATGAATTAGCGCTGAAAAAGCGTGGACAGTTATTTTTGCGCCTGACCTTTTTAAATATGTATTTGTAGGAGTTTCCCTTTCATACGCAAAATTTATAGTAGGAGAATATTCAAATGAATCACGAAAAGGGGTCTTAAATCTTAAAGGGTTAGTTCACCCAAAAATGAAAATTAGTCCATAAATTACTCACCCTCAAGTCATCCTAGGTGTATATGACTTTCTTCTTTCAGACGAATCCAGTCGGAGGTATATTAAAAATTGTCTTTGATCTTTCAAGCTGTTTCATGGCACTCAGCGGGTGTTGCATGCATCCGTCCAAAAGAAGTTAAATAAAAAGCGCCCATCCATAAAAAAAAAAGTGTCTCACACGGCTCCGGGGGGTGAACAAAGGCCTTCTGTAGTGAATCAATGTTTTTTTGTAAGAAAAATATTAATATTCAAAACGTAATAATCATTTTAATGTAGCTTGGGCCAACAGTCCTACACGGAAGCAGTTCCGGGCTGATGAGGTATGAGGTCAGTGCTGCGCATGCGCCGGTGAGTCTCGTGAAAACCAAAGTTTGTTAACAGGAGCAAAGGAAGCAGAGTCTCCTCTTGGCTTCTTGGCTCTTCTTTACAAATCCTTGTTTTGTACTTCTAATTAGTGACCATTGTTTTGTTTTGATCTCTCCCCTGCGCTTCCGCGTTCGTCACTTCTGAGCGGCGCATGCGCAAAGCCGACCTCCATACGTCATCCGCCTGAAACTGCTTCCGTTTACAACAGTGAGCGCAAGCTACATTAAAGTGATTATTACGTTTTGAATATGGATATTTTTCTTACAAAAACGCATTGATTCGCTACAGAAGGCCTTTGTTCACCCCCCGGAGCCGTGTGAGACACTTTTTTTTATGGATGGGCGCTTTTTATTTAACTTCTTTTGGACGGATGCATGCAACACCCACTGAGTGCCATGAAACAGCTTGAAAGATAAAATAAAAAATTTTATATACCTCCGACTGGATTCGTCTGAAAGAAGAAAGTCATATACACCTAGGATGACTTAAGGGTGAGTAATTTATGGGCTAATTTTCATTTGTTTGGGTGAACTAACCCTTTAAACCAACTGAACAGATAATGTGCATCTAATTAGCATTTGCCACAGTGTGACACTAACGGCATCATGCAAGTTGAAAACTAATTCAGCAAGCAGAGCAGCATGTTTATTAGGTAAGTAGGTGATGAAAGATCTTCTGACCTTGCTGTCAGGGCTGAAAATCAGCGGTTGCACCTTAATGGCCTCGGTTACACCTGACACCCCATGGGCTGCAGGCGAGGCTGCTGAGATGATGGCGTAAGCCACCCCTGGACTTGCGGAGGCTGTGGACGTGCTCGGCGCAGACGAGGGCAAAGAGGAACTCTCTTTCTGCCCGTTGGACAGTCTCTCGTGACTGAAGGTGCTGTTGGCAGTTGGCAAAGATGCACCTTGGCTCTTTGGGCTGACCACAGCCATGCCCTGCAGCACGGCCAGCGTTTGACCGGACTGCTGCTCTCGGCATGGGCTGTGGGGAAGGCTGTCTGGAATGAGAGTCTTTGGCCTGACCTAAAAAGACACAGAACACAAAGTTTATTCCCCTAAGCAGCAGATGGTTCTTGGCTTTGGCTTCAAATATTTTGATCTCTTAAACAAAATCATTCAATCTTTCAGGTCAAGTTTCTGTCAGCTTTTGATTGACATTTGCTTAGTTGCAGGTTATTTTGGATTAAGTTTGGCTTGTTTATGATCTCTTTATTAAATAAATCTCAGATGTTTATGTCATAAATTAATAGTTTGTGTATAAAATTTTATGTGAGCACAAAGTTTTCTGGTTATTTTCACATTTTTCCATTACTCTACAAAGCTGATGATGGAGGAATTTTACCCCTGCAATCGTTATTTATAGAGCAAATTCCATCCATTAAGATGTAGATTACTTTTTCTTCAGTAGAACAGTAAAGAAGATTTTTAGCTGAAACCACGATTTTTGGTGATTCATGTTCATTTTAGAGTAAAAAAAAAGCATATACAGGCAACACAAAATCAATACCTATGGATCCTGACAATATATTGAGGTCTTATGAAGGGAAACAATCAGTCTGTGGAGGAAACTACAAATCAGTCAAAAATCATTTGCAAAATAAGCCAATATACGTCCGTATATGATCCAAGAATGTTTTTGCCAACTTATTCAGTTATTCCAGAAGAACACTCAACTGAGGAAACATTGGGGACCAAAGAACTGATGAGCAGTTATAAAAGCATGCGTGAACCGAGCACTTGAATAAAGGGGCGATATGAAAGTTTTTATAGTGTCTCATGGTTTATGTAAAAAGTGAGTTGATTAAAACCAGTTTATTCACTTTATATGTTTTAGACATGTAAAACATATGCGTTTCACATCATTATTGGGTGCTTTAATAACATAACTGTATTAGTGGTCGACCGATATATCGGCCGATATTTGGCATTTTTCAAATATCGGCATCGACCGATAAGTTTTTCTGCTTGGCCAATGCGTTCGACTTTTATTTTGACGGCGCCGAGAACGGCAGCGCCTGAACACACAGTGCTCACATTCTCCCTCTTGTTCACTGTTGTTCTGTCTAATATGGATAGACATCTGTCTAATAATCAAATAGAACGGTTAAACAAAGGAATTAAAATGTATACAAAAAGTATTATAACGATTGCTTTTATATTATTAGTAATAGAAAGGCACACATTATAATACTTTCTTGGTTGCCGTCAGCATTCAGCAAATATGCATTTATATCATTTAAACAAATCTTTGAATGACTAATGAGCATTTAACTTCACAAACGTTGCAAACTTAGTCGGATCCAGCTGTGAGATCTTGTGAAGTGTGCATGTGACTTGCATGATCGCGTGTTCTCTGTGTGATGGTCGATCCGTGTGAATTGAACGCGGACAGTAGGAGAGTTCAGCTTCACTGGAGACGCACGATCGAAAAACTTTAAACTCGTGATTTCAAATTATGCTGCGCTTTATGCATTTGCCCACTGCCATATTCATGTAATTTTCACTGTGTGCTGTATGTAAAATGAGTGTTACCTTGGCTTTATTTGAAAAAATATGATTCCCAATGCACACAAACTTCCCAGAATACTGAGTGTCCTGTTGGTTACAGTGTTTACTTCCTTTTTAATTATATTTTTATTAAATATTTATTTATTTGTGATATACTTTGTCATCTAAAGTATAAGTATGTTTATTTAACATAATTATGTTTTAATCCATTTTCAAATTATTTCAAATTTCTTAAATATCAGTTAAAATAAATACAATTATATCGGCTTTTTATCAGCCATCGGCCACCCTGCTTGCCAAGATATCAGCATCGGCTGTCAAAAAACCAATATCGGTCGACCACTACTGTGTATACGTGACTTAATTACATGATTACATGAACAAGCTGGTGAAATGGTTATCTAAACCAGTTCATTAGAATGAACTGTCCAAAAGAACCAGTTTGCAGAAAAAAACTTTCCTCTTTGTCTGAAGCTATGGATTACAGGTAATAAAGTTGAAAATAATGTTCAATTTCTAGCACAGACAATCGTTTCACTTCATAAGACCTCAATATAATGTCAGGAACCACGGGTATTAATTTTGTTTTGGCAGTATATTCTTTTTTTATTCTCAAAGTGATGGTAGCCATGAACTTGCATTTTATGAATCACCAAAAACTAAGGTTTCAATCTTCTATACTGTCCTACTGAAGAAAATACATTACCTGAGGGTGACTAAATTAACAACAAATTTTAATTACTGGGTGAACTATTACTTTAAGACATACACTACCTTAAATTTTAATCAAGTCTTTGTTTATGAAAAGGATACTATATGTCAACTATTCAAGTTCATTAATTTATTCAATAATTACAAAAAATGAAACTCTCTTAAAGGAAAGAATAAAGTAGTGATAAAAAGCAATAAAATAAATAAAATAGTCCGCTATGAATCTCTCTCATTCTCACTTTTAACTGCTCCTGTTAGGGGTCACTACAGTGGATTATCTACGCTTGCTGTGTCTTTGACATGTTTTAAAAGTGCCTTCTATGAAATTTTTTGTAAATAATAAGGTTACATGAATACAGGTGAGTGTTTTTCTAATGTTGTGTATTACCTGAGGTAGCACACTGGGTGAGTGTCCTGCCAGCCGCTGCAGAGAGCTGATGTGAGGCACCTTTATCGGGATCGCGGTGAGGGCTCCCAACATCTGTCAGACAGAAACCAAACATATGATGAGACAGGAATAGCAATCATTTCAGAGGTTAGGAGGACAGAATGATGAAAAACATACATAATTACGTAGTTACTTCATCTACTGCTCATGCTAAACAGCCAAACAGGACAGAAGAGCCAGATTCATTTTCATTAAGTGGTTCTTCTAATTGTGCTTTTCAGTGAATTGAAACAAAAACTGGTACACAAACATGCTCTTGGGATTGATTCATTTCATGGCTCATTTTGAGTCAGTCATTAAGTGGTGATTCAGGTGATGACTTTTGTTTTAGTGAGGTAGTTTAACTCATTTATTGGTAAGAATAAATCAGTGGATCAGAGGGTTGGACAATTGATCTGGGCAGTTATTTCTTTATACTAATTTGTACAAGTTTGACTGATTCATTAATCCTCTGAAACATGATAACACTGGTGTCATTTGAAAATTCAAATCTGCATATGAAACTGCATTAGAAACGGTCAACCATTCAATATATTCTCTTTTTATGATACAAACATTCAAATAATCACAGAAGTAACTAGCATAACATTCAAATAATCACAGAAGTAACTAGCATAATTTATAGTTATCTGACGCTGATGTCTACAGTGGCAGTCAAAAATAGAGTATGATGTAATAGAGATGCTCACTTTAAACTTCAGTATGTCATCTGGGTACTTTTTGCCTACTGCTTAATGAATAATATTTAATTCAGACATATTACTCTATTCACATGTTGTTTACCCCACATGGATAAAAAACTATTAAAAAGTAAATTTTAAAATGTTTATTCAAATATATAAAAAGAAGAATGTCAGATGTTTTCTAATTCAGTCAAGAAGTTTTAACTAGTGCTGTCAAACGATTAATCGCATCCAAAATAAAA
>NW_015540843.1:291785-300095 GCF_001515605.1 Sinocyclocheilus anshuiensis | reverse complement strand
TTTATTTATTATGTATATATAAATACACACACATACAGTATATATTTTGAAAATATTTACATGTATATACATGTATATTATTATATTTTATATTATATATAAATATTTTTTACATATAAACAACATATTTTTCTTAAATATATACATGCATGTGTTTGTATTTATATATACATAATAAATATACACAGTACACACTCAGATATTATGTAAACAACAACTTTTATTTTGGATGCGATTAATCGCGATTAATCGTTTGACAGCACTAGTTTTAACTTAACATTTTAACATGTTAAGTTCGCAGTAGTCACTTGTAATCACATGTTGACTGATGAATAAAGACGAGAAGTTTGAGCTCTGTAATGTCACTTCATTTTTTTAATTTTAATAATTTATTCATTTAGTTTTGTATTTTAATGTTTTATTAAGACCTTGAGTACCATATTGCTTAAATAAGGACTAATAAGGACACTTGTGGAGATTTAACCCCTCAGCCATATATAATAGCATTATAAATACACTCTAAATATTAAATTTGCTTCTAAAGCTTTAGTTTGCTGTAGACGCTGTAATGTCATCCATGGCCGCAGTGAGCACCAATTTTGCACTTCATGTCCTGCTGTCACAGGGGTCTTATATAACCAGAAGAATACAAGACAAAAGAGTTTGAGACGTACTGCTTTAAAATCCCTCTCAGTCACTCATCTCAGTCTACTGTGCAGTAGCGAACCGACATGAGGAGGTGGGGCAGCCTGCGGCCTGTTCCCATGACAACGGTCCGGATGAAATGTCTTGCTCCGTCAGGGCTGTGATTTTAGTAATTGCTGAATCCCAGCAGAGAGAGAGAGAGAGACAGCAGTAACCTTGAGCTGCAGCATTCAGCTTGTATTTTGTGAAAGTACTGAATTAAACAGCAGGCCTGCAGTGAATTACCCATCAGCCCCTGCAGCTGCCATAAGAACGAAATGTCAGGTGAACGCTAACAATTCTGCTCTTTCCTGGAACGTCACGGACCGTTTGAGGATTCAGAGGCCTGATTAGACATGTGTAGGAGTGAAATGAGTGTAAAAGACTCCTCACACAATGAGGAACAAGACTGAAACATTTCCAACAGGAATTTATGAACAGTCAGAAGCTATAAAGCTTATTCTGGCCTGGAGCCCTATTATGCTTTGTAATGGTAAAGTGAAGCACCTATTTTTAGCTGTTTATCAGAACATTTCAAATGCAATAAGTCTATTTTTGGGGTCCATAAAAGAAATAAAGTAATTTAGGTTTGGAATGGCACAAGTGTGAGTTGTCATAAATCTTATAGCTGTTTAAACAACTGCTGTAATCACTGACAGACAAATCTGACATTTTTATTATACTGTATGAAACATTCTGTGTGGCCTTATATGTCTTAATGTTATGAAAACAAAACACTTTTACTAAGTGTTTAAGTATTTTGCTTGTTTTCCAGTAAAATAACTTCAAATCTTTAAGATTAATTTAGTTGTCAAGCAACACCACAGAAGATATTAAGCTTTGTTACGAGTTCAAAACATACCACCAAATTAATTCAAGAAAATTCTGATTCTACGATTCATCAATCAATAAAAAATGCAAGTCTTCTCATAGCATTTTTAGCAAAATTCTGTAGTAAAAATGTATATATTGTTGTTTGTTATATTGTTATAAACACGTTTTTCTTTGTTCAGCTGCTAAAATATCTACAGAAAACAGTTATATGACAGAATATTAGTTCACTACTTTTCTCACATTACAAGCAATATAAAAAGAAATAACCAAAAAACTGTGCATGACGAAACCTAAATAGCTCTTAACACAGAAGTTCCTATGATAATAATGTCACATTAAAAAAATGACTTGTATATCCTCTCTCACCAGTGGTCCAATACCAGAAAACACCACATGGAGGCGCTGTGAGCAGTTAAAATACTATAGTTAATAAAGCCACTTTCTTCAGCCATTTGGCCTAAGAGGAAATGACACTTACGGATGAGTGTTTTATAGACAGAGAGGGAAAACTACAGTGACATTTATCTCGATACAGTTGGACCCAAAGCATATACATTATATTTGTTTTTCCTTCCTCTACTGAAAAGGACAGTTGGCTTCAACCATGGAGACAGACAAACAACAAACCTTAAAAAGGTAACATTAAACTAACGTCTATTATTTCACAGTATTAAATAAAAAAAAACATAACCTTACATGTTAACTGAACCAGGATAGTAATAATCTTTTGGAAATTAAATGAAGCAGTCAAAATGTGTCATCAGAACAACCCTGTGCTTTTCTCTCCACAAATGTAGACGCTGTGAAATTCAATTAACACTTGACACTTGCCGTGTCACTGGTGTGTGGGAGTTATTAGTGATGCTTTTTGGACCGGAGTGTGCTACTGTGGCTGTTTGTAGCACAGCACCCCAATGCTGACTTATCAGCAGGGCATAAACATCGGCACAGAGCCCATCTCCATTTAGGCGGCTCCACTGTAAGGCTACACTAGATACAACTGGAAGCGTCAAAACTGAAGATCATGTCAAAACATTTACTAACACTGATGAGTGGAAAAGAAGGCAGGGTTTTGACACGGGTTTTAAATTTGAACTTTAAATTCGACACAGCATCTTAAAGACAGTGTTCATGCGTGAGGTGAGCGAGATGTGGCAAAATGGTTAAAGACTGCCATCTAGGACATGTTTACATAAAAAAATAAAAAAATCTTTAATGTAGTGCAGTGAAACACAAAAATGCATTTTGTGTGAACCAAACATAAAACTTTTCATGGTTAAAATATTTTACAGTTAAATAAGATGCTCTTTCCTTGTCCCTATCTATTAATTTACTTAAAAATATAGATTAAAAATATAATTAATATATAAAATGACTTAAAATACACTTGTTTACGCTTCTGATATTTTGTATTATTAAAATTTGTATAATTTCATATTTAAGCATGTCAAATCAAAGTCACACGGTGCAACCAACAGGCAAAAACAAACAAACAAACAAACAAAAACCCCCATAAAAACCATAGAGGACCCTCATGGGCAGAGTTTAGGACCTGCAAAGTTTAGATCCAAGCCCAATCAAACACCTGACAGTTATTTTCAAGTAATCCTGAAGATTTTGGTAAAGTTTTTTAAACTGTTTTATTATTGTTGGACCTAGACAATGCAAAATAGTGGACGTCGAGGGCTCGAGTTGCTCACCCCTGCTTAGGACTGTGTGTCAAGGTCAATTACATAATTTTTACTTTTTTTGAAAAAGCAAGGTTATTTCAGGTTGTAAATTGTCATGTTGTGACTGGCCAAATATTTATGATATTAATAAATAATTCAATATTTGTACACAATATTCTTTCCCCTTAAAATAATAATAAAGATGAACATTTACATGTGTTCATTTAGCAGAAGCTTTTATCCAAAGCGACCTAAAAATGAGGAATACAGCCAGTGATTCATCTTAAGGAGGCGATAAAATGAGAAGTGCTCACAAACATTGACCAGAATAATAGAAATTAGAACAGGGAGGGAAATAACTCTGCCTTACTCTGGCAGACTTTAAAAGCACCTAATGAACAAGTGATTTTATGCCATTTTTTGAGTCACAAAACTGTATGTTTCAACAATGGTAATTAAATCTATTCAACTGATTCCTGGAAACCAACATCAAGAATTTCCACTCGAAATAAGTCTCTTTTGTTTGGCATTGACATCACTGGGAAACAGCAGAGAAATACTTCTGACTGCTGCCTAACAAAAGTAAAGACATCTGCAGAAGAAGAGTCAGGGGGAGGTTGAAAATAAGCAGACAGAAGAACGACCTTTCTGAAAGATGTGCTGCTGGACTTAGAAGAGTCAGGGGATAATGAACCCAATCTCTGAGCTCAATCTGTTGCCTAATATTCCTCTTTTGTGTTTCCTGTGTTGAAATACATGTTGCCTCCTGAAGCAACCTTTTACATTGTTCATCTCATTTGCACATGGACACTAATAATCATGTTATTACATGCATTATTTGAGGTCTAATTTAATAATACACGTACATATTATTCATACATTGTTTTACAGGCGAATAATAGGAAAAGAAACCCTAATAATAAGATTAAGTTATAACACTCCAGCTATACAAATTGTTTTGAAATAAAAATGCTGTAGTGATGTTTTTAAATCTGTGAACATTTACTGTGTGCTTTTAATTTACATTTATGCAGCAGATGCTATTATCCAAATCATCTTACATTGCATTCAAGGTATACATTTCTTGCTTTCCCTCAGAATTGAACTTTTAACCTTGAGATTTGATAGTGAACATGTACTACTGTTTGGGCTACAGGAAATCCTGGCTTGTTTCATCCGTTCAAACTATACATAATTTGATCTATCATTCTAGATCTAACATTCAAACATAGATATTTGACTAAATGCTTTTACCATCAAATTCTTAATTTTGACAAGCTATTTGATCTTTTTAACATTCTAACATTTACAAATATTACAGCAATAATAAAACTTTTTTTACATTCCCTGCATGCTTTTACTATCCAGTTCTACAAACTTTTTTTTCAATAAAAAATGATATTCTTTACAAATTTGTTTTAAATTTGCAGTATACTTGTCTAATCTATTTGATCCTTTAAAAAGGTATATCATTCAAAAGACTCTCAACAATTATGCTACACTGTTCACTGGCGATGTGCAAGTCCAATCATATAAACTTTGGTAAAGATGTTGCTAATTCTTATAACAAAACATTAAAAATCCTCACGAACTACAACTATTGGATGTTTTATCCTTGTTGTTTTTGTAGCTTGTAAAACTGCTTCATATGGTACATGTGTGCTGAAATTATGCTGTTAGTATGTGCATCCACACCGGACCACAATCCACGTATTATCCGGCTCCAAATGACTGGCCAGGTGGTCTGAGATGTCTCCCCCTTCCCGTATTCATCAACAAAACAAAAAGGCTGTGATTGGTTCTCCTCCTCCAGTCTGATGGGTGTTTTAGGGTTTGAATCAGTGGGCAGCTGGGAGAGCTGAAAACAGCTTCACTCTCCCAAACAATACAGCCATAAAAAGCAGTAAAACAATCCCAGCGTTCCAGCATGAAGGAGGGGGAAGGGAGAGAGTAGGGGGAGGAAGAGTGAAAGAAGCAGTGGAGGGGGTGACTACTCATGCGAATAAAGAGTCTTTTCTGTTGGGAAGGTCTTTGCTATTATTTATGAAGACCTGCACCAGGACACACTCCAACCAGAGCAGTCAATATTTTTCATCTGATATAAACAATGAGGCAACGGGTGACTGTAAAATAGGTTGGAACATTGTACCTGTTCACCCAAACAACGAAAATATTGTGTTTTGTTTACAGAAGTTTGTGAACAGATTATTTCAGTGTTCTTATGGTTGACTGTTTTTATAAGTGTGAGCAGCAAAAGTACAATGTGTTGCAATACTGCACTTTGAGTGTGTCCAGTGTTGTATGATCTCTAAGCAAATAAATCACTGAAAATATATAGATTTTTTGTTTGTAGAAGTTTGTGGACAAACACGTTTAATGTTTTGTTGGCTGAGCATAATACAACCAACAACACAAGGCAAGACAGTACTGTGAGTAAGTGATTGAAGAACAATACTCGTAATACAGTCATACCTTGCTGCAATTTTCAACAACACACGCCAAACATCTTCCCAAACTTGTTATGAGAAGTATTTAATAACCCGTTTTCCAAAAAAGAGAGCCATGTATAAATAAACCATATATTGCTGAGACTGTGTGTTTATTGTCTTTATGTTTAATCAAAGCGTTTCTCTTTACTTTTAATTTAGCTACAGCGATAGCTCAATGTCTTCATCCATATAAGGGATCTCCTGGAACGTCAGAAGATACATTACTTCTGTGAGGCACCTTCCAGCTTCCAGTATGAATGACATTTTACATGTTTAGCACTCAATAATGCTCACACTGACCTATTTTGGGTAAAAATAGGAAAAATACAATTTCTCTCGAAATAAATTTGAAATAAACATGAGAGAATCCAAATGATCATACTTTTGGATGAAAAGGGACGTTTAGAAGATGATTCTGAGAAGTGTACAGAAATTTTTTTCTAAGTGGATGTAAAAGAGGCTCACATTTCATATTTAAGACATGGATGCCTGACCTCCTGACAAAAAGTAAGAAATTGTTGTCATATAGGTCTAGTTCATAATAATATAATATTTTATAACAAAACATTAATGCCTTTTCCCACTGAACACAAAAATTCAGCGCGAATGTTCGGCACGATGACTCTTTTGAATCGAAACAATAGATCCCTATGGGGCTATTCACACCAGGCGCAAAAAAGCAAGGATTTTTTTTCCGTCCCGTGTGTCGATTTTTTTCCCCATTGCTCCGCGATGAAATGGGCCATCCAATTAGATTTGAGCTAAGATCACTTGCCCGGAGCAGCAGCTCTTGCACAAAAAGGCGAGAGTGGTGGCGCTGTTTCGAAAACCAGTGTAAACAAACACCGAAGAAGAGTAGGCTATTCCGATAGTGTATGCCGAGTTCTTGTTATCATTGGTATCTGAGAACAGATTTATTCTCACATGTTCTTAATATAATTTCTATTAATTCTCCACTGAATTATGTGATCTGGAGAGCACTGTCTGTTTTTGTGACAAATGACAAGCAGTGTAGCGTTTTTAAGCATACAAAGAGTGCATGTCTGCCTATTATAGAATCAAAATCAACTACAGATCACAATCGGAAGTTATTACAAGCACTCGATGATGGTTTAAAGTGGGTTTTAAGCAAATACATGAATAATTACATACATTTTCAAGTGTAGCTTGAAGCTAATTGTACCTCTAATTATATTTTAGGATGTATTCTTGTAAGCATTATAGATATTCTTGTGTAGAACCAAACTTTATGTATCTTAATTTAATGCTGTATATTGGAACAGCCGATGATGTTAATCCATATACGAAATACATATCTGAGGAAAAATGCATTGTTAGTCAGCGCCACCTAGCGTGCAGGATTGAATTAGAAGAAGGTGATCAATTGTTTCGCTGGCGATTCGCCACGCTTTTTCGCATCGCGCTCAATGTGAAACGGCCGTTAGACCTTTCTTATGGTTTATAGTTATAGGCCCCTCCATGTTAACAGATCAGTACTTCCAGGCAGAACTGACCAACATAAAGAAGGCCACATGGCTGAATGTATCTGTATGATGCTGTGCATTACTATAATAATTTCGTGAGGTGGAGGGTCTGTTCCTTTTTCACGCTAAAGTATTTCAGAATGCTGTACTAAATATGTGTGGATGGATTTATTGTACCTGTGGCTGGCTGATGTTAGTATAGTGTTGTGTAGTTGTACCTGTGAGCAGCTGATGTGCTGTCCAGCGGGTGTTTGGAGGTTGATGGGGGACGTCTGGAGCTTCTCAGAACGCAACGCCTTTTGTCCATTAATGTGTGCTGTCACCATGGAAACGGGAGACTTTGCTGGCACCACAGAGATGGCGATGCTCTGGCTGGGTGGCTTGATGAGGGCGAGGGGTTTGGCGCCTGTCCCCACAGGACAACTTCTGATAGCGAGCTTCTGTCGCACAAAACACACAAACAGCAACGGGTCATTAACCCTGAAAACACTGATAACCTTAAGACCTCTGCACTGGATTAAAACTTTAATGGTAGATCTAACAGGAGTTTTCTTTTTGAACCAGCGCCATTCATGTCAGTTGCGTACAGGCATGCTAATTATCATGAATAATCAAAGTATTCGCCCAATTTCCAGCACACAAGCAGCTCGTACATAATGAAGAGATGAAATATAAAATGCGAGGCTGCTTTGATTCTTGTTTGTGCTCTTGCATCAGCTCAAGTTCAGGGACTCGGATTTAAGCGTGCACTTTAATGCAAGTGTGTTTATTTGTTGTTCAAAGTCTTCTTCCATTTCCACTCATTTACCGTGGGAAATAATACAGCAGGTGATCAAACAGTCTTTAAAAGCAGAAAGTAGAGCAGCATTCAATTTCAAGTGTGTGTTGTGTAGAGTCGAGCATGGCATTTTTATGTATAAACTTCATATATGTGCTATTTTCAAATTATCTTGAAGTGAATTCAACAGCTTTGCTACACAATGAAATGTATCTTGTTTTTAGGAATTCTAGGAAAACAAGTACAAGCTTTAAGCATGAATCATAAACTAAAGTTCTTTAAGGTTCATGATTATAACAAAAAAAACTATTATAAAAATTAATATTAATGCTTCTAAAATGTATACATTTTATAAACATGATCAATATTAT